>NC_133621.1:95254171-95409171 GCF_048593235.1 Sminthopsis crassicaudata | reverse complement strand
TGGTGTTTAAATGACTAATTTCCCAGGAAGATTTTGAGGTTTTTATGAAGATATTCTCTTAATAAAATCAGCTCTTTTTAAATCTTTCTTACATGTGGGCTCGATACATTGCTGTGATATAAATGCATCAACATTTTACTGTAAAAAAAAGTTTAGCTTAAAGATTGGTTGTCTACTTCTTAGAGGATTTAGGATTACAACAAATACAATACTGGATTTTTTTTTAAATCTTCAAAAGAAGTAATAGTTTCTTCTATCACTTTCAACAATATATGCAAACAAAAAATTCTGTAATATAAAGATTTGTGGGCTATTAAATATACTAAACCACTTGTCAAATGACATTATAAACCAGATGTAAAAGAGGAAAGTACTCTAAAATATTTGTCATTAAATATATATATAATAGCTGTCATATAAGGCTTCACAAGGATCATGCTATATCAATAGCTCTTGAAGCCTTATCTGATTGACCTTCAAATTGCATTCCCCTGCTACACAATGAGAGTTCAAGATTTCAGAGAAGTTATTATTTCCCATTACTAAGACTGCATTCTAACTCCTAGGTCAAAGAGATATGATTATAACCAGTATCATCTCCTGCTTCACTATTCCATGACTATCAGTAAATTTTGTTCTCAGTATTTCTGGCGAGTAATTTACAATAAACAATTACACCATTCTGTTTATAACCTCTTCCCCAATCAATAAATCACTGGATCTATGATTTCATTGGTATAATGGCCTCTCTAATTTCTCCAAAGAGTATCTACTTAATGTAGAATACTAGAGGATCCTCTAGATTCTTCAACATTTTATATCTATTGAATTCATTATCTTTATATCTCATTTTAATTTCTTACATTTGTATAAAACATATAACTATCTTTCCAGCCCCAGCTGGAATAAAAAAATCACATAGGATCAAGGCAAACAAGCAGTGTGCCAGCCATTTCAGTTAAAATGGCTAAGGAGTGATTGCCACTGTAATGGACAATGCATAGCATTGAGTATAAGTTATTCTGTGATGCAGATGACAAATTACACATTGATTTCCATATTTTCCATATTTATAAATGAGTTCCTAAATAGCATTAAACTTGGTTTTATCTATGATTATTTACTGTTGATGAAAAAAATCTCTGCATATGGAATTAGGAGACTGAGTTAGATTTGGACTCCTCTAATTTTTCCTAGTTAGCTACCTGTATCATCACTATTTTTGTCATTATTTTTATCAAGGAGAAGGACAATGTTTATAAAAATGAGCAGTCAGAAGCCTTTCATCATTAAACCTTATACTAATTCTTTGTTGAGATTTAATCTTCAAAGTAATAACAATTGAGGACAAATATTTGTGTCACTTCTTTTATAGCTAACCAAAAAAGCCAGCAAGATGTTATGATAATCAGTGTTAGCATTTATAGTGAGAAGTGCTTTGAAGATTTGCAAAGTGGTTTACCTATGTTATTTTATCCATGCAAAGTATGTTATAGTTTTCAAAGTGCTATCAAATAGAGCAGACTGAGTACTGTATTAGAATTGAGAAGGTAGCTGTTTGAAGCCTTATTTTTTCTCCTTTTATGTCGAGAAGCAACCTGTTAACTGTCCTTTTTACTTCCCCATTGAAGAGAATATTTTAACGAGATGATAAAGTTTAGCAAGTTGACAGTGTTTTCAGGTGAAGAACAGTTGAATAGACTTGGGCTATTAGTATCCTGGTTCAGCACTATATAGCAAAGTATATCTTTGTGGCATTCCATCATTTGAGCTGTTTGGTCTTAATGAGTTCGTTATTTTTCACTTGTGTTTACATTTTGTGTTATAACTTACTAGTTAAATTAGTGCTGCTAAAATACATGGATGTGCTTTCTGCTATCAATTATGAGTAGCTTTAGGTTAATTGCTGTATTTAATTTTCTATTATGGCTTCAGTCATGTGACTTCAAATTGCTTTGGAACATAATAATTCTACTAACAAAAATAAATTTGTTGAAAGAGGCCAGACAGAAATTAATCTATTTTCTGCTGCTTCATATAAAACAAAACAAAAAAAGCACTTATAATTTTAATCATTTAAAATGCTAAACATTTACAATGCACTTAGAACATTTGAAATACTAAACAATCTGTGATTTAAGGCAAGTGCTTCTATTCCTTACTAATCACGAATAAATCAAGACATCAGTAGTCAGAAAAGAAATAGTCATTTGTCTAAGGATTTAATTTCAGATAATACATTTCAGTCATTTGAATCTGATCTAAGTTGGAGATGTCATTTGCATGCCTTACTAATAAGATTGTATTTGCCAAATGCTGTGTTATTTTTTTACTAGAGGAAAATAATGAATTCTATCTAGCTTTTCTCAAGTATCTCAAGATACTTTTGATATTTTCTCATTTGACTTCACGATATACAAATAAAACAGAGATGAAGTTGGTACTAAACTGATTTTCTAGGTGTTAAAATGAAAAGAGGGAAAAAGTTTTCAATTTAAGAAAGTCGTATCAAAAGACATGAAATCCTGAATCCTAGACTCTTTGATCTCCACAATCCTGTTGTGGATAGCAATGTATAAAGACTTAACAAGGGGCAGGGAAAAGAGAAATAAGCATTTCTAGAGTATCTACATTGTGCTAAATGCTTTACAAATATTATTTCATTTGATCCTCATAATATATTTAGAAGGCAGTTATTGCTATTATTCTCTTCTTACAATTAAAACTAGATAGAGACTAAGTGACTTGCCCAGGGTCACACAGTTAGTGAGTGTCTGAGAATAAATTTGAACTCAAATCTTCCTGAGTGCAGGCTTAGCTGTCTGTCACTTAACTGCTTCTACAACTAGAAGAAATGAGTTTGACTAAGCACATGTAACGGGGACTTCATTTCTCACCAAGCTTTTTGGAGTAGAAGGTGATAATGTAGTCTGAAAGCCAACTCTGTTAAAATGTGAAGGCTTGTATCATTTTGCAAAACAACTGTCTTAGAAAAGACCATGTTCTACTGGACACACCTCAGAAAATAAACAGTGAGACTTGTGGCTTCCCAAAGGTGCTATTTGCATACAGGGAAAAAAATCAAAACTGGAAGAGAATATTCAAACAATGACTGAGCAATGATGTTAGGTACAAGTATGAGAATAGCTGAGCAATCTGTCCCAAGGTTGAGAGAATAAATGGAATGTGATCTATTTACTGTGATGACACAGAATGATTAATTAATGTGGAGGAAAATCACTAAGATTCTCTAGGACAAGTACTCAATTTCTTTTCTATTTTATTTGGATATCATAAAGTCACTTAGACCACTGAATGACTTTCATACTTATATAGTTCAGAAAGCATTGTTTTGTGATTAGATGATATTGCTACATTTTACTGCTTATATTTTGTTTTTTTATTCCCTCCAAAATCACATACACACACACACACATATACACACACATATATATATATAATCTTCCAAATTATATGTATCATATGTATAAAAAGCTTCCATGTATATGGATGTGTGTTTCTGCATTTTGGGAAAAATCAAAGTGTATATATGCCTATAATAATATATACACATATGTGTATATGCATATATGTGTGTATGTAGATAGATATAAACATCACTCTCTCCTGTTGATGACCATACCAACTATTTTAAAAAGAAAATACATAGGAAGCTTGAGTTAACAGTAAAAAATATGTTTTGTGGGACATATGTGTAAGAAACATGCATAAAGGGAGTACATACCTTGGAAACATGCATATTGCAACTAATAGTTTTCACTGCACGGTTACCATTGCCCTTTGCTAGTGGTACTGTTTTTTTTTTGTTTGTTTTGTTTTGTTTTGGGGGGGGGTTTGGTTTTTTTTTTACTTTTTGCTTGCTGGGGCATCTATATTCTGCTTCTATTTGCTGGGCATTTTCACTAAGCTGCTGCTACTTTTTGCTGCCATTTACTGGTCTTCAGCTATTTTTTTTTCTCCACTTATCCATCAAATCAAATTCTTCATTATTTTCATATTTATTAAAAAATAATGATATTGCTTTTCCTATCTACTGTACAGATTATCCTTCCATTATGGGCCAAATGAAAAAAAAATAGGTAAAAAGTCTGGAAAAACTGTAAATTAGTATAAATATGCAAGATGTGATTGTCATCATAATTACAATTACTTCATTTTAAAGAAAAGGAAAGCTATAAAGAATGAATAACTCACTCTAGGTGACACATATTATAACTAATAGCAAATCTGTGACTCTAACTAAATGTCTTCTATTCTAAATAAAGCAATTTTGCTTCGATGCTGTATTGTTACTATCAGTAAATCTTAGAAAGGAGGTACTAGTGATAAGGTTTTTATAATATAGCTTTTGAGAGCAAGATTTAAAAAACATTAAATATGCAGTATTCCACACAATCAATTTCTTCAGCATAGTCAGTAGTGAATAAGCATTTAAGGAGCTCATACTATTTGTTCTGCAATACTCTCAGTCCTGAAGATTCAAAGAAAGGTTAAAAAAAAATAGTAGCTTTCACTCCAATGGGAGAGACAACATGAAAACAACTATGCACAAATAAAACATTTGTACAAAAATTTGGCCATAATTATTAGAGATTAATCAGCAGGCTATCACTATAGTGTAGGTTTGAGATGATAGAGTCTACAACAAGGTGATTGTGTGTGTGTGTGATATGTATGAAAGGTGACATTACAGGACTGGTCACAAATTGGGTTTGGGAAGGGAGATAGAAGGAGAAAGTGAGGGTGATACCCATGTTTCTAGCCTTGATAAACTAGGGATGGTGGTATCTTTGATAGAGAAGTTATATGTGGACAAGAGAGAAGGGATGGAGAAGTGCTCTCTCCTATTCCATACTTTTATTATCAATCTTTATCAAAAAATCGGGGGAAATCATTATCACTAAGTAAGTAGCCAAGCTTTTGGAGAAAAGGTTATTCACACTTTACCAGGCTGGTAAAGGATATATATAAGATATACACTCAAAGACTTTTAAGCTTAATGGAATCACCCCAAATTTTTGTTCTACCTTCACTGCATAATGATCTATGAAAGAACTACTTCAGTAGGAGAACTTCATCTAGTTCTTCAGTGTGTGCTCCATTATTTGACTTTTTATTGCCCAAAAGTATAGATGCAGTATGTATTAAACTGGCATTAAACTGAATCATTCTTCTAAATGAAACTTTTCACTCAAGTTAGTTTGCAGGCCGAAACTGCTTCTTACCCTTTCCCTAGGAAAGTATACAATGCACAATAGTCTTATTCAAGATACTATCTCTCAAATACATTCTGAGTTGATGACTTAAGACAATTATTTTCAAAGAAATTGTAATAACTCTAGATCAATAAAGCAATGATATCAACATGATTATTATACACTAGAGGGTGGGCCAGAAATAGATAATAAATAAGGAGAATAAAGTATATATAGAATAAAGTATATATAGAAGTCCAAAATTGAGAAAAAATTGAGAACAAGGTAAGCAGATGTAAGATCTGATTCTAGAACAAAAAGCATTTTCTGATTTTTGCTCTTTTTTATAGCCTTTGAGGTAGTTTATTATTATTTGTTTCCAATTTTCATTTGGAAAAAAACATAGATATTTTCCTTCTGTTTAAAATGAATTGAACTTTTTAAACTAAAAAATTAGAACTTAAGATTTCTCTTTTACTGTTTTAGCTTTTTAAAATATTACTATTAGTAAGTAAAATTTAACATTATATAATGGAGATCATTTTTGGACAAGATATACAAAAAAATGATATACCAAAAAGTGATTTCTTAAAACAGATTCACTCTTTCCATAGATGTAGTTTGTTCAACATTAATCAGATTATTCAGTTATCCAAGCCATTTAAAGCCAACTGTGGCAAAATCTATTTCTATTGAATTAAGAAAGTACAGTCTTTCATATATCTGAAAATTATTACTTCCTCTTCCTATAGCTATAATAATTTTATTTTGTTTTCTTACATGGAAAGAAATACAATCATTTACAAGTATAATATTTGTACATATAAGCAATGCCATATTTTATAACATTTTCTGTTTTCTTTATTTTTTTATTAATATCCATATATGAGAATATATAATCCTATAGAGGAAAATAGCCCCAAATAAAATTAGCATCAAATAGTCTTCAGTGACCTTTAAAATCATGTATTTGAAGAAAATATATAAACACATGATGAATTTATAGCTAGATGCATAATATATGCATACATATGTATGTCTGTAGAGAGAAATAAGTATCAAATGCATTTATACATGTATATATGTGTATATACACATGCATGTATATGTTTGTATATATAATGTATATGCATATTCATATGTATTATTTATCTGTACCTGATTTACAGCAGAGACTTTTGAGCTCATATTGGTCTGATCAGCTAGGCCACACAATATCTTAACTCTAACATGGCAAGAAAGTTTTGGTCTTCTTTAAGAACTAAGGTCAATAACCATATACACATACAGAAAACATGTACACAGGCATATATGAAGATATATATCTCTATACCAATAGCCCCCGAATCATTTATATGTTTGTACTTGATAAATTGAACACAAAAATATTTTAACATTAATATGAACGTTTATTTTAATTGAACATAAAATACCAAACTAAAAAAAGAAAACATTTAAAAAAAAATTTTTGGTCCCTGTCTTCTAAAACAGCTTTAATAATAAAGGAAATATGCAACTTTTTTAGTTCCTTAGATTATGTTCTAACACTTTTAGAATCTCTTGATGTTTGGAAATGAAAAATTTGGTTGGAATTATGAGGAGATGTATGACACAGCAGGGATGACACTTCACATTTTATACTTAGTGGACAAATTCAGGAATTTGTTTATTGAATGGCCACAGTGGGAAATTATTTAAGAAAAGATCACATTCCATGAAATAGATCATAAAATTTAATATATATGGAACCTTCATAACTATAGATCTATATATAACCTACGTAAAATTTGTCTTTGACTTTATAAATTGTCATTTTTAGAGCCTTCTTAAAGCAATATTGTTCTAAGAATGCTTTCAAGCAAATAAGTCATTTTGACTATTACAACTAACCACTAACTAACTATGAAGAGAGATACTATTTATATCCAGAGGAAAAACTGATAAATAGTACAGAGAGATACAAGTATATAGAGAAAATAATTTTACTTTTTTCTGTCTTTCTGTCTCCTGGCTATGTCTAATAGTAGCCATCTTTAAGGCAAGGGGGAATTAAGGGAAACAAAGATAAAAGGAGAAATTTTCATGATAACTTTTTTTTGGTTATTTAAATTTTTTTTTAAATTTTATAATTATAAAAATTTTTGACAGTATATATGCATGAGTAATTTTTATAACATTATCCCTTGTATTCATTTTTCCAAATTTTCCCCTCCCTCCCTCCCTTTACTCTCTCCCCTAGATGACAGGCAATCCCATACATTTTACATGTGTTACAGTATAACCTAGATACAATATATGTGTGTAAATCCAATTTTCATGTTGCACGTTAAGTATTAGATTCCGAAGGTATAAGTAACCTGGGTAGATAGACAGTAGTGCTAACAATTTACATTCACTTCCCAGTGTTCCTTCTCTGGGTGTAGTTGTTTCTGTCCATCATTGATCAACTGGAAGTGAGTTGAATCTTCTTTATGTTGAAGATATCCACTTCCATCAGAATACATCTTCATACAGCATTGTTGTTGATGTGTACAGCGATCTTCTGGTTCTATTCATTTCACTCAGCATCAGTTCATGTAAGTCTCTCATGATGACTTTGCTATGTATTTAGAGGGAATAGCAGGATGTGCATAGCAAATTTGCAGTTTCATGTGTAAACATGTTATTATACTATTATAGAAATTTTGTTTTATTCCATAAATTAAAAATAAAATACAGTTTAAAGTTGAATCAAAATACTACCATAAAGTCTCTTTTCCAATATCATATCTCCATACATTCATAACCACTATACAAAATGCCTTGTATAATATGATAAATAATCTTGAACAAAATAACAGAACCTTCACTGGGGGTCAATTGGAATCTTATCCAAGGGATTTGACATTCAAAGGACACTGATAACCTTTGCACTGTTTTTAGAGCAGTATGTCATGACTGATCTTAGCAAGTTGTTGGTGAGAAAAATTAGTGAAAATATGAAGTTATCTGATAATTATCTACCCCAATAGAGTCATCCACTATGGAGAATTGGACCCCAAGGGAATACATACTGGCTTTCTCTTTTTCTCATCTGATAGCCTTTCCAGACAGCTTTATGTATCTTCTTTCTTTTCCCTTTATTCTTCATTATCCTATGGTCTCCTTCCCATACGCATACATTTGCCCTAAAGGTCAGAATTACTTGTTTTGGTTCTAACATTTGCATCAAGTTTATTCACTACATGAAATGCTGGCACTGATACAGTCATTTATTATCTTTCAATTTTGACATACTTAGCTATTCCTGCCCTTTCTATTTATTTTTTGATATTTGCATAGAGACTGTTCCCTGAAGTGTTAACATTTCAATTTCAAACATTTCTGTCTCTTGCTCTAAGAAATTTTCTCAAGATAAAGACACACAATTAATGTCTCAAAATAGACTGTGGAGGCTAAAATATACTACAAATAAGATATTTTATACTACTACTACTAATAAAACTCTTTAAATGCATAGTTTTACATTAATATCAGAAGAAACGGGAAAAGAAGTCATACAATTACCACTATATGACTGTTTCTAAAAAAGTTAAAGTCAATTTTGACAGTTCTGATAAGAGGTAAAAAAACACTTTGGGGAAGTATAGGACTGTACTTATTAGGCACTGGTATGTACACTGTAGAGTCAAGACATTTTTAACAGATCTCCATCAAGATAGACTCAAAACAAGTTCAAACCCACAGTAAGAAACACCCTATGAACTGATGTTCTTTTAGCCTGAGATCTAGCCTGTAGTATATAAATATATATATACATATATATATATATATATATGTTCTTGAATCTAAGGCAATATATATATATATTTTTTCTTGGTGTCTTTAAATTGATGGTACTTTAGCATTGGGGATTAAATTTGATTAAGATTCATTTTGAAATAGCCAAATTAATGGTAGATTTCCATGTGAATAATCTGATTTCATCTTGTAGCTATTCGAAGCTTATATAACAATATTGATCATTTTCTTTTTTTGTTGTTTAGATTCTATTTTTTTTCTCCTTCCCTCCTTCCCCTCCCACTCCCCAAAATGGCCAGGGATTAGATATAGTTTATACATGTACAATCATATTAAACCTATTTTCACATTAGTCTTATTGTGCAAGAAGGATCAGAACAAAATGGAAAAACCAGGAAAAAGTAAAAACAAAAATAGTGATAATAATACACTTAGATTTGCATTCAAATTCCATCATTATTTCTCTTGATATGGATAGAATTTTCCATCAGGAGTCTTTTTTAATTGTCTTAGATCATTGTATAGCTAAGGAGAGAAAAGTCTGACAAAGGTGATCATTGCACAGTGTTGCTATTACTGTTTACAGTGTTCTGCTGGTTCTGGTCATTTCATGCACTATTAGTTCATATAAATCTCCTGGTTTTACTGAAATCTTACCATTTCTTATAGAACAGAAATATTCATATACCACAATCTGTTTATCCATTCCCTAATTTATGGGCATCTACTCAATTTCCAATTCTTTGTAACCACAAAATAGCTGCTATTAACATTTTTGTACATGTTGTGTCCCTTTCCCTTGATCATTTTTAATCTAGTCTTAAAATCATAGTCATCATTTGAATATTTAATAAATCTTAGGAAGTAAGACATCACTATCTTTGGCAAATTCTGGTGATCATATATAAAATAGATTTTTAAAAAGTCACTGTAGAAGTGGCAGAAACAATTTGAATGATTAGAAAAAAAATTAGTCGTTGCAATAAATAGCCCTACACAATCCACTCTAACAATGTCTGTGATTGAGGAACATCAGGTCAAGAAATAGCTAATTGCATAATAGACAATGTGAAATATGAACAAGACACAAAATATCTTCAGTTTTATTGCACTGTAAATAGCTGGGTGAGAGAATTGACATCAAGAAGACCTGAATGCAAGTCCTACCACACATAATACCTGTGTGATTGTAACCCAGTCAGTAAGCCTTTCCTACACTTAATATCCTTATCAGAAAAATGAACATAATAATATAGGTTAACTCATAGGGTTGTTTTGAATATTGAGAAAGTTAACTTAAGTGAAAAACTTTGCAAATCCTACAGTATTATATAAATAATATTATTGTTGTTGTTACCATTGTTGTTGTTACCATTATTGTGTTTTAAGATTGTTTTACATTCCTTTTTGTTACTATAGTTTACCTGGTTAAAAAACTTGTTAAAATATTTTAAATGACTAAATGTAGTAATAGTACTAATATTCTTGACTTTTATTTTATAGTGGATCCTAAACATTAATCATTCCTTGGATTATTATTAGACATTAAACTATTTTGAAATATTAGATATAATGTATTATCTATCTATTTTCTTCCTTTTAGTTTCTTCATTATAAAATAGGAACATAAGTAACATTTTCTTTGTTGCTGGAAAGGTTGATGATATAATAAGTTAACACATCATAGAAAGAAACTAAATACTTTTATGGGTTTTTGTTTGACTGATTCATAATGTCTCATTGAGTCATTAGTTTCTACTTATCCAATTCCAATTTTAAATGAATTATTTCCTTCAGTTAGCTTTTAAAACTCCTTTTTCATTTAACCAATTTTACTTTGTAATGGAAATGTTTCCTTCAGTGGATTTTTTTCCAACTTGGACAATTCTATTTTTAAGGAATTGTATTCATCTGCATATCCCACCCCAATTTCACCAAATTTTTTTTGAAGTTTTCTTCAGTCAATTTTTGTGCTTCTTCTTTTAAGTTGTTTTCTTTCATAATTCACCTGCGTAGCTCTCATTTCTTTGCCCAATTTTTCTTCTACTTCTCTAATTTGATTTATTAAATCCTTTTTAAGCTCTTCCAAGAGAACCTTTAGAACTTAAGACCAGTGCATATTCCCCTTTGAGGCTTTAAATGTAGACATTTTTCCACTGCTGTCCTCTTATGAATCCATGTTCTGATGCTCCCTGACATTATAGTAGCTTTCTATGATCAGTGCTCTTTTGGGGGTTTTTGCTCACTTTTATAAGTTGAGCTCTATTCTTAGGGCACAGGACAGTGTCCCAAGCTTCTTTTTCAGGGGAATAGGAGCCTTGTCACAGGCTTTTCATTCTAGAACTGTCAGTACTGGTGATTTTCCCACTATTCTGGGTTGACACAGCCTAGTCAAGTCTTCTGTGTATGGGTTAAGGGCTAAATTTGCCTTTTACAAAAGTTCTCAACAGCTGGCATCCTGAGCTACTGGCTTACTGATTCAGGACCACTGCTGATCTATGTTGTGACTAAGAGCCTTCCTTCTGGACTCTGCTCCCCTTTCACCAAAGTGAGACAGACTTCTCCTAAAGTCTTTCTAAATTATCTTAAGCTGGATAATTGTTTCACTCCATCTTTTTGTGGGTTCTGTTATTACATAATCCATCCAGAGACTTTCCTTAGCATTGTTTCTGAGAGAAACTGGGAAGATTTCAAAAACATCTTGGCTTCTCTCTGCCATCTTGGTTCTGCTCATCCTGCCCCCCCCCCCAGGTTTTGAAAAGAGAAAATATCCTGAGGATCTTCTAGTCCAAACTTCTCATTTCATAGGAAAAAAAATAGAAAATTAATTAAGTGTATTTTTTAGTTGTTATTGTCCAGGATACCAAATGTGAGTAACAAAAATGGAATCCATAATCTCTTTACTGAGCCACAATATCCCAGCATCAGGCTAGCTAGCCAGTTTGGATTGTTTTAAATCAGCTAATAGGCTTTTTCCTTGCAACATTATTATTTAAATAATTGTCATTTATTTCCTTTTATTTTACTTTTAAAAAGTCATTAAATATACTTTTTATGCTATCAAAATAATTATCAAATTATTTAATTAATTAATTCCCCTCAACATCCTTCCTTCTCTTGTCTCCCCAACAACTTCTACAAGTTCTACCCACATGATTACAAAGATTTCTGGATCCTTAAAAGATCCTCAAAAGGTCAGCAAAGCTGTTAAATATTTTCTAAAATATCCAGTACTCTCTTTGTTCATTTTTCAAATAATTGTGTTCAGCCAGAAGATTATATCCAGTTATGTGCATATAGAATCTGTACTAATTTCAAAATCCGATATATTTCCTAGCTACTCTTTTCCCTTCCCCCTAGGAGTAGCTATTTTATTAAGGAAATTCAAATGGCAATTCCTGTGTGAAAGGATAATAGCTAGAACACATAAGCTACAAATGACCCATATGATATTCATTACATTTAAGAGTGAGAGTTTATGTAAATTCATAGATTTTATCTTGAATGAGGTAAATTTTATAGGCTGCAAGACTAAAGGGGCTTGTAGTCAGAACCTTTTGCAAATGACATACTTGTTATGTTCAGTACCATTAGCTAAGGAAACTGTCTTTCTCATAAGTCTTTGGTTGTCCAAGATATTTTGGAGCCCTCTTTATATGGCTTTCAAAAATTGACTACATTATTAAGATGTTCTAGCAACAAAGAGCTCTGGCCTGGAAGATCTGGATTATATTCCCCAATTTTTCTCTATTCTAATACTGGGATATCTACAAATCACTGAATTGCTCCAAACCTCAGTTTTCTTATTTATAAAATGAAGATAGTACTTATACTGCCATTTTACAAAGTTTTTGTAAGGCTCAAATAAAAGCAGGCAAGTGGCTCAGAGGATAATATGTTGGATCTGGACTTAAGAAAATCTGAGTTCAAATTCTACTTTAGACATTTATAGGCTGTATAACCCTTAGCTAGTTACTTAATATTTATCTTCCTCCTTTTCCTCCTTTATAAAACAGAGATAATAATGCCAACTACCTTCTAGAGTTGTGATGAGGATAAAACCTAATAATATTTATAAAATACTTTGTAAATATTAAAAAGCTCTGTAAATAAGAGCTTAAAATTAGTATTTGTAAATACATTTCTATATATGCATATATGTATTGTTTTGGAACTACATATTTCTCTGCAGATTATATTATAAATATGTGTATGGAACCATCATTTATTAAATGGCTATTATATGTTAGTGACTTACAATTTATTTCATTTGATCTTTGCAAGTATCCTTTGAGATAAATACTATTATTATCCCCATTTTACATTTTAGAGACCTGAGAAAGTTACAGTAAAGTGACTTGATCAGGATCACACAGTTGTAAGTGTCTGAGAATAATTTCAAATTATATCTTTCTGATTTTGAACTCTTTCTATGATACCTTGAGGAATCAGTTTTTAATGTTGTCCATTTAAAAAAGTCATCCAAATAGAAAGTCATGAGTAAACATATTGATAGGGATACTGAGTTTCCATTGACGCAAATTTTCATTGGATTTTTATTTTCCAAACTTTCTTATGTAGAAGTAATAGTCTTCCTTTTTGCTTTGCCTTCAGGGGGTTAGCAAGCCAAATGAAATAATATTAAAAGAAAGCTTCCTGATTTTTGGAAACATGGACAACAATTAAAATTCTGTAAAAGGTAAAAATTATTCCCATTTTTCTTATTCAATGGCACTAACTGGAGCTTCATACTGATTGTTAGTGACTACACAGAACAGGTGCCTTGAATGGGAGTGCATTAGAGAAAGCAGAGTGGAATCTATATTTTTTCTTGGGAATGGTGACAGAAAGGTGAGAGAAGCTCCAAACATAAGACAGAAATAACTACATAGAAGAGGAAGAATAAATATGTATATATATATGTAATATACATGTATATATGTAATATCCTCACACATGCATACACATACATGTACATATATGTGTATATACACGAGTGAGGAAGGGACACATAACAAAAGACTAAACACTTTTTATTTCCATTAAATAAATATATTTATACTAAATTTTTAGGTAGTGAGGGTATAGGAAATGGAAGTTTATACATTCCTAGATAAATTTTAGGTACTTTAAAATTGCTTGTGTTCTGCCTGATTCTCACTGCTAACTCAATTCTTCATGCATGTATCAAGCACCTGTTGTGTCTGAGACACTAATCTAGGTTTTGGGAATATACAAATAAAGAAAAGGGAAAGGATGCTCCTTGAGCAGCTTGGATATCTGTTGCTCAGAGTCAAATATAGTGTTGTGCTGCAATTATAGGTAGTGTATTTTTAGATTTGATTGTATACAATGGGAATGTTTTTTTCTTGGTGGGGGAAGGAGGAGGGAGTGGCAAACTAGCCATTGTTAACAATAAATTTGTTTTCCTTCATCATGGACATTAGAATTTGGGAAATGGTTAAAAATTGACAAGTTTCTAAGTAGATGCCCATCAATTGGAGAATGGCTGAATAAATTGTGGTATATGAATATTATGGAATATTATTGTTCTGTAAGAAACGACCAACAGGATGATTTCAGAAAGGCCTGGAGAGACTTACATGAATGGATGCTGAGTGAAATGAGCAGGACCAGGAGATCATTATATACTTCAACAATAATACTATATGATGATCAATTCTGATGGATGTGGCCATTCTCAACAATGAGATGAACCAAATCAATTCCAATAGAGCAGTAATGAACTGAACCAGGTATACCCAGCTAAAGAACTCTGGGAGATGACTATGAACCACTACATAGAATTTCCAATTCTCTAATTTTATCCACCTGCATTTTGGATTTCCTTCACAGGCTAATTGCATACTATTTCAAAGTCTGATTCTTTTTGTACAGCAAAACAACTGTTTAGACATGTATACATATATTGTATTTAATTTATACTTTAACATATTGGACATGTATTGGTCAACCTGCCGTCTGGGGGTGGGGAAGGAGGGGAAAATTTAGAACAAAAGGTTTGGCAATTGTCAGTGCTATAAAATTACCCATGCATATGTCTGGTAAATAAAAACTATAAAAAAAGAAATATCTTTGAGTTGTTCCCCCCCAAAAAAAAAGTTGACAAGTTTCATATTTAGATGAAATATAAAGAAAAATTCTATTAAAGTGGCTTGGTCTGGCTCATGAAGTAATGAATTCCCCATCACTGGAAATTCTCGAGCAAAGGTTTCATGAATTTTATAAAGAGTATCATAGGGAATTCTTAATTATTTGCAGATTTCAATCTATAATCTGTGATCTCTTCCAGTTCGACATTTATGATTCTGTGATTTTTAAAAAATCTTTTATTCAAATATCCTGGTAAATTAACAATTTGAAAGAAATTATACAGCAAGCTGAACTGGGTATGCTGCCCTCAATAGAGTTTTTCTACCCTACCCACACCAAAAATATAGATTTTATTACTGATAAGGGGAAAACAGAAAAAAAAATGATCATTGCTCTGTAATTGATTAGTTGTATCCAACTTTTTGTTACCCTATTTGATATTTTCTTGGCAAAGATACTGCAGTAGTTTGCCATTTTCCACTCCAGCTAATTTTACTATTGAGGAAACTTAGACAAATTGGGTTAAGTGACAAAACAGCTAGTAAGTGTTTGACCTCAGGTCCTTCTGACTCCAGGACTCTTTCAAGTACTTCACCTACTGGCCACCAGTACAGGAGGATGAAGAAATATTTTCTCCTACATAAACATGAATCATGAAATCTTAACCATTTTTAAAAATAATAAACGTAAAAAAAAAAAGTAACTCAGGCAAGAGCAGTCCTTTAACAAGTGAGAAAAGTCAGAGTGAATTAAAGTTGAGGAAGGGTCCCAAGACATTAAAAGCACAGTGACACAGGACTTGGAAGGACATAAAAATATTATCTATTTTATAATCCAAAAACTGTAGAATGCTGCTTCCTTAGGCTAACGACTATTTTTGTTGTTGCTTTTCTTTCTTTATACCCTCAGAAGGCAGCACAAAGTGGCAGATTGTAAGTGTTTATAAGAAATTTATTCATTCAGCTGAATGGAATGGATTTCCTAGGACTGATCCTGATGGTTATGATAATTATGATCTCATTTATGTGACTTTGTAATTTAGGTCTATGGCTAGATAAAATATGCTTCTGTTTTGACATTGTATTTTATTTTTTCCTATTTTTTCCATGCATTTATGCCTTCATGACAGCTCCTTGATTTGGTTCTGAATGAACTCAACTACTGAGATAGTCTTTGTGCTGTAAACTAAATGGCACTGTTTGCTTTAGATTTGTCTTTTTTTTTCTTCTGTGCTTCTTTTAATAAGTCATCAAAATGCTGTCTGAGGTGTGTGAACTTTGAATAAGCCATCTATTATCCTATTAAAAATATGTACTGAATCTAAGTGAATTTTATAGGTTGGGAAAGAAAATCCTTACATTGAAGTTAGAACAGTTATCCAAAAATTCAAGGGAGCATTTCTTCCCAATCAAGGTGAAGAACATGTATATCTGGGGATTATCTGATCTGTACTTACAGTCTCAGTAACACATGCAGCAGGTGAATTTAGGAAGACACAGTTTTAACTTTTTATCTCTCTGTGTGTCTCTCTCTGTGTCTCTCTCTCTCTCTCTGTGTCTCTGTGTGTCTCTCTCTCTCTCTCTCTCTCTCTCTCTCTCTCTCTCTCTCTCTCTCTCTCTCTCTTTGTATGTGTTTCTCTCCCTCTTTGTTTCTTCTCTAAAAAAGAGTTTATATACATAATATATATATATATATATATATATATATATATATATATATATATATATATCACATTCTTGAATTTCAACTCTTCAGCAATGCAATGAATTCAAGTCATGGTACCTAGGTGGATAGAAATCTGAGTAGGAAAACCTTCATTCACATCCTTCCTCAGATACTTTTTAGCTATGTGACTCTCAGGAAATCACTTAACTTCTCTCTCCCTCAGTTTTCTCATCTGTAAAAATGGAAATAATAAAAGGACTAAACCCTTATTGTTATTGGGAGGCTCAAATAAGTTACCAAGTAAAATATCTTGCATATCTTTAAATGAGATAACTTTTATCTTTCTCCTCCTCCTCCTCTACCTCCTTCTAGGAGAGGAAGATTTAAAAAGACTAGAAAAGTAGGAGATGTAATTTGGTTTTGGAGGTCTCTTAATGGCCAACAGAGCATTTTTTTTATTTATAACTGGAGATTAAAAGAAGCCACTGGAGTTCACTGAGTGAGGGTGTGCCTTGATTAGACTTAGACTTTAAGTAAATGACTGGAGAATGGATTAGTTGTAGAGACTTAAAGCAGCAGATTCACTAGCAAGCTTTTCGAGTAATCCAAGGATGAAGTGATGAAAGATTCTACCAGAGTAGTGGCAGTGTGAGAGAAGCAAAGGAGACATATTCAAAAAGATGCTGTAAAAGTAAGTCAACAAGCTTTGCAAACGGTAATTAAATCCGTAGAAGCTCATGAATGCATTAGATGAAACAGTATAGAAGGAAAGGAGAAGGAAGGGCTAGGATAGGGCTGTGGAACGTGTACATTTACAGTGTGTGATTTTGGTGAAGATCCAGCATCCTCATTAGAAGAAAGTTTGTGGTGCTGAAAATCTAGAGTGAAGAGAATGAAGTTTCAAGGAGGAAATGGTCAATAGCATCAAAGACTTCAGAGAAATTAAGGCACAGTGAATCTAGACTCCCAGTCACATAGCTAGGATCATACAGCTAGTAAGTGTTAAAGTGTCTGAGACCAAATTTGAACTCAGGCCCTCCTGACTTCAGGGCTGCCTTCTTCAGCTGTTGCTGCTGTTGAGCTAATCAATTAATAAGAACTAATTTCAGGCAGTTTAAGCACTCACCATACAAAAAAAGAAAATGCCTTGCCCTCAGAGGGACAAAGTAATTGTGGTTGAATTGAATACATTCTAAATAGCTCTGCTTTGAGTGTTTCCTACTAACTATGATTTTAAAGAAGGAAAGATAAAATAACCTGGCTTGGAAAAATACTGTCAAGGTATTCTTCAACACCTACAGTAAAACTATTTGATACTTTATTGCTGCTTTTAAAAATCATAACAAGGCATTTTTTAAAGCGAACCTTTGAGCAATCATTTCACCCACCTGAAATCAGCCATTTTAGAGAGAAAAAAATGACATATTTTTAAGGCACAGCATTGTTTTCTGATAGACACTGATTATTGAAGGTGTCTCTTTTTTTTTCCTCCTCCACCCACCCCCTTCCCACATACACAGGGAAAATTATGAAAGGGGTGGTTTGTTTTTGGTATTCCCCCTCTCTATATATCTTTTTTTTTTTCCTGTGCCTCTCTCCTTTTCAGGAATTGACCCCTAACCACAATCTGTTCATGATTAGACTTTTCAGAGAAAAATGACCTGGAAAATTATTTCACACTGAGGTGTTAATGACTAAATGTATTACAGTACTCAGAGGTATTTCCTTTTCATAAAAAAGTCCAATGAAAGGAGGGAACTATTATTCTGAAGGAATGAACATGGGTGAAATACCTGACATTGTATTAGCTGTATAGGAGAACAACATTTAAGCATAGAATCTGACACCTTATTTCAGGCTCCAAAGAAGAATCCCTTTTATATATACCTATAAATCTAGTCCTAAGTAAGCCAGCATCACATTGTGAATATCAGTGGAGGCAAGCACTATTCGGGGTAACAAGAGCACATTAAGGAATATGACTTCTTTGTGATAAATTTTCTTTAATATCTCTTCTAATTCTGCTGATGTCCATCATCTTCCCAAATCCATATAGTTACACATTTGTATGGTTTCTCCACTTTGATAGAATATCAAATAAGGGGGAATATAAAAAAGACTATTTGGTTTCTAACTCTGTATCTGTAGCACCTATCCCAGTGTTTGGCACATAGAAAGCAATAAAAGCTCACTGATTGATTGATTCTAATATTCTATATTTTTAAGTTTCTATATTATCTTATCTAAAGTAAGTTGTCTCTATTTTTGTCCTTACTACCTAGTAGCAAAATGAAGATAGCAAAAGAATGATTTTCTAAATCACTAACTGTTGTAGTGATAGCAATTACACACAGATTAAATTTAAACATATATTGTAAATATATTTTCCCCTTGAGAATTGGTCGTTCATTCTTTTTTAGCACAATGTGGGTTGTCCACTATCACCATCACTGTTCAATATTGTATTAGAAATGTTAGCATTTGCTATAAGAGAAGGAAAAGAGATCAAAGGAATTAGAGTAGGCAATGAGTAAACCAAATTATCACTTTTAGAAGATGATATGATGGTATTCTTAGAGAACCCTAGAGAATCAACTAAAAAAAAAAAACTACTAGAAGCACAATATAATCCTCTGCCAACTTAACTCTCCCATCAATTAAACAGTAGACTTAATTCAACAGTTATTTATTCATCCAGCCTCTTGACATGTCTAAAATATAGCTTATTATGTTTTATTGTGAATAAATGGATTTGTTCCAAAATTGTTTTTTTTTTGCTGTTGTTGTTGTGGGAAGCATTGTCTTGCCAGTTTCCTTGGTTTGCAACTAATGTCCACTTTCATTGCTTTTCTTCTTTCTTATACTTCCCCCTGACTCTATAATTAATATATTGACAACTCTGATTGATTCTTTATCTTTCTTCTTTCTTCTTTCTCTATAATTAACCTATTGCCAACTCTGATTGATTCTTTATCTTTCTTCTTTTCTGTCTTGTGGCTTCTAATATCTTCCATATTCCATCTACTCTCCACATGCAACTGCTGAAAGAAACATCTATAAAAGTTCAAGCCAACTATTTTTTTTCACTTTCATTTTTAGATTGTTCAATAGTATTTTATTTTCTTCATGTAAAGATAGTTTTCAACATTCAATTTTATAAACCCTATGTGTTCCAAATTTTTTCTCTCCCCTTTTACCTCTCCTCTCCCTAAGACAGCAAGGAATCTGATATAGTTAAATATATGCAATTCTTTCAAATATATTTCTATATTTGGCATGTTTTGCAAGAAAAATAAGATCGAAAGGAAAAAGATCATGAGAAAGAAAAAGCAAGCAAGCAAACAAACAACAACAAAGATGAAAACACTATGTTTCCATCCAGATTCAATCTCCATAATTCTCTCTCTGGTTGTAGATAGCATCTTCCATCCCAAGTCCATTGGAATTCCATGAATAACCTCATTGTTGAAAAGAGCCAAGTCCACTACAGTTGAGCATCACATAATCTTGTTACTATGGACAATGTCTTGATTCTGCTTACTTCACTTAGCACCACTTCATGTAAGTCTTTCAAGACTTTTGTGAAATGAGCCTGCTCATAATTATTTTTATTATTATTATACTTTTTTATTTACAAAAGATGCATGGGTAATTTTCCACATTGAACCTTGCAAAACTTTCTGTTCCAACTTTTTCTCCTTCTTTCCTCTACTGCCTCCCTAGATGGCAGGTAGTCCCAATACATGTTAAATATATTAAAATACATGTTAATTCCAATATATATATGCATATTTATACAGTTATCTTGCTGCACAAGAAAAAAATGGACCTAGAAAGACAGAAAAAACACCTGAGAAGGAAAACAAAAATGTAAGCAAACAATAACAGAAAGAGTGGAAATGCTATGTTGTGGTCCACACTCAGTTCCCACAGGCCTCTCTCTGGGTATAGATGGCTCTCTTCATCACTGAACAATTGAAACTGGGTTGAATAATGTCATTGTTGAAGAGAGCCATGTCCATCAGAATTGATCATCACATTATTTTGTTGTTTCCATGTTTAGCTCATTTCACATGCAAGTCTCTCCAAACCTCTTTATCCATCCTGTTGGTTGTTTCTTACAGAACAATAATATTCCATAACATTCATATACCACAATTTATCCAACCATTCTCCAATTTCTAGCCACTACAAAGAGGGCTGCCACAAACATTCTTTAATATGTAGGTCCCTTTCCCTCCTTTAAGATCTCTTTGGGATATAATTCCAATAGAAACACTGCTGGGTCAAAGGGTATGCACGATTTGATAACTTTTTGAACATAGTTCTAAACTGTTCTCCATAATGTTGTATCCGTTCACAACTCCACCAACAATGTATCAGCGTCCCAGTTTTCCCACATCCCATCCAACATTCGTCATTATCTTTTCCTGTAATCTTAGCCAATCTGGGAGATGTGTAGTGGAATCACAGAGTTGTCTAAATTTGCATTTTTCTGATCAATAGTGATTTGGAGCACCTTTTCATATGACTGGAAATAATTTCAATTTCTTCATCTGAAAATTGTTCATATCCTTTAATTAATATCAGTTGGACAATGATTTGATTTCTTATAAATCTGAGTTAATTCTTTATATATTTTGTAAATGAGGCCTTTATCAGAACCTTTGAATGTAAAAATGTTTTCCCAGTTTATCACTTTCTTTCTAATCTCGTGTGCATTAGTTTTGTTTGTACAAAAACTTTTAACTTAATATAATCAAACTTTTCTATTTTGTGATCAATAATGATCTCTAGTTCTTCTTTGGTCACAAATTCCTTCCTCCTCCACAGGAGTGAAAGGTAAACTATCCTATGTTCTTCTGATTTATTTATAATCTCATTCTTTATGTCTAAATCATGAACCCATTTTGATCTTATCTTGGATACGGTGTTAAGTGTGGTCAATGCCTAGTTTCTGCCATACTAGTTTTCAATTTTCCCAGAAGTTTTTATCAAACAGTTAGTTCTTATCCCCAAAGCTGCTGTCTTGGGGTTTGTCAAACACTTGATTGCTATAGTTATTGACTATTTTGCCCCATGAACCTAACCTATTCCACTATCCAACCTCTCTATTTCTTAGTCCATACCAAACAGTTTTGATGACCGCTGCTTTATTATATAATTTTAGAACTGGTATAGCTAGGCCACCTTCATTTGATTTTTTTATTCATTAGTTCCCTTGAAATTCTTGACCTTTTGTTTTTCCAGATGACTTTTGTTGTTATTTTTCTAGTTCATTAAAATAGTTTTTTGGGAGTCTGATTGATATAGCACTAAATAAATAGATTGGTTTAGGTAGTCTTGTCATCTTTATTATATACGCTTGACCTATCCAAATTGCTCATAATTTCCTATGGAACAATAACATTCCATTACATTTATATAACTTATTCAACTATGCCCCAACCAATGGACATCCATTCAGTCTCCAGTTTCTTGCCACTTGCAACTACAGAAAGAGTTGCTACAAACATTATTTGAACATGCAAGTTCTTTTCCCTCTTTTTTGATTTCTTTGGGATATAAGCCCAGTAGTGACAATTTTGGATCAAAAGCTATGAACAATTTTATAGCCCTCTAGGCAAATAATTGCTTTAAGGACAATGTAAATTGCTCTCCAGAATGGTTTGATCATCACAATTCTAACCCCAATGCATTAATATCCCAGTTTTCTAACATCCTTTCAACTTTTGTTATCTTTTCCTGTCATCTTAGCCAATGTAAGATGTGTGAAGTGGCAACTCAACTTGTCTTAATATGCATTTTTCTAATCAGTAGTAATTTAGAGAATTTTTTTTCATATGACTAGAAATAGCTTTAATTTCTTCACCTGAAAATTGTTCATATCCTTTGACCATTTTTCATTTGGGGATGTCTTATATTCTTATAATTTTGAGTCAATTCTCAATATATTTTAGAAATTATCTTTATCAGAAACAATGACTATTCCCCCCCAAACTCAATTTCTAATTTTCTTCTAATCTTCTAATCTTGCCAGCCAAATATTTTCAATTTTCCCTGTTACTTCTAGAATAAAATGCAAATTCCTCAGCTTGCAATTTAAAACATTCTGAATTTATGTGCCACTTGCCTTTCCAGATTTATTTCGTATTATTCCTAATTGAACATCATATGTCTTGATCAAACTGACATTTTAACTTCCCTTGACTCCAAAAATCATCTCCCATCAAGGTATAATTACAAAGAATGCCTCTCCCCTTCCTGGAACATATTCTTTCTCATTTTGTCATCTTGTCTTTCTAATGTCAGATATCATTTACTTGTTAGCTCTTATATAAACGGTGGAGACGAAGACTAGGCTTAAAATGTCATTGCTGTAGGGAGCTCTCAAATATAAAAACTTACTCCAGCAATGCCAGGGTGTACTATAGTCTTAAAACATTTCCCATAATCCTGAGGGATTAAGTGATTTGCACAGTGTTATATACATAGCATGTATCAGAAGTAGGACTCAAACCCCAATATTCTTATAACAGAGACAGCTCTCTAATTATTATATGAAGGATGCTTCTTACAAATCCTCTTCTTATTACCCAAGTTGCTCTTCATCTTTTTTCAACTTAAATTATCTTATTTACTTATTCTTATCAATATTGAATTATTTTTCCCAATTCCAATAGAATTCAGGAAATTTTTTGAATATTTGTTTTCGTATCTTTCTAGCATGGTATCTTGCACTTTATCATGCTTAAAAGTTTTTAAAATATTTTCTTGAATTAAATATAATTTTATTAAGTATGTAGTTTTATAGAACATCATGCTAGATAATATGGGAGAGAGAGATTAGTGAATACATGGATGAAATCACATTACTTCATCATTTAAAATTACTTTCTATTTTTATTTCTAATTTTAGAATACTTTCTTCACGTAGTAGGCCCTCAGTGAAAGACTGTTGAATGAATATTGATGATGATTATAGTCTCCATGCTTTGGGGTATTTATCTAAATGAATTTTCCCCATAACACTTTGTAGTTAATTTTAAAGAGCTGTTTATTTTTCCTGAAAATAAAGTTTCTGTTACATAAAAACTTTCTTTTTAACTGGTTTATTTCTTTAAGCTTTTTTTAAGCTATCTGTCTGCCAAGACAGAAATTTTCATAATTGCTCTTTTCTTTTTCTTTCCCTAAATTACTTCTTCCCACTTATTCTCAGTAGGTAAATGCATGAGTCCAAGTGTTCTGCTTTGTCACCAGTGAAAATCTAACAGGTAGCACTAACTGTAGTTTATAACAAGAATCGAGGTTATTGGTCATGAAGTAAGTATTTATTCTTTTCATGGAAGCCTTAATGGATCAAATATATAGGGAATCAGAAACCAATAAGATTATGTAAGTTTAAAAAAAAAGAATCTTTAGCAAATATGAGTTAATCAATAATCATTTATTAAGCAAAAAACTATGTTAAAAATTGGAGATATACAGAGATAAAATAGAAAGTCTATGTCCAAAAGGTGATAACATGCTCTTTTGCAGGAGGGGAGGAAGAGAGGAGGATAATTCACATACACATATGTAAGTGTATAGACATGCACAGTTACACATACTTACAAGACACATACACTTGTAGGTGAATATGAAATCTATATGAAACTAGTACAAAATAATTTCAGGTGATACTAATAAATGGGTATAATCAAGAAAGAATTTATATAGGAACTGACCTTTAACTTGGTCTTTGCAGTCTGCTTGAAATTCTAAGATATGATTTAATATTATTAATTGCTAGCATATATAATCTATGGATGTGTATATGCATTGTGGATGTATGCATATGCCTGTTAACATGACACAACCAAAAAAAAGCAATTTCCCAAAATATTTTATTCATTTAAATTTCAGTTTTTCTGTACTTATCTTAGATCATGGTAAGTTGTCTTAAATATATAGTACAAAGGCATATTTGAATGTGAAATACTTTTTTTAGAGGCCCAATGAAATTTTTGTGCAAGCAACACAAAGAACAACATCTCAAATCCTATTTGGTTTTTTTTAAGTAAGCAATCTGAGATATTATTAAACTATAGATTGTTTTCAAGAAATATTTGAAGAGGGAGAAGAGAAGGGAAAGGCAAAAAAGATGATGGAAGGAACTATTGAATTCTAAAAGAAAAGTAGAGAGGGAGCAAGCAAAAAGAAGAAATGAGGAGGCAGAGATAGAAAGAAAGAGGGATAAAATAGGAAAAGAAAGAAAAATCTGATCACTTGAATAGGTTCTGATGTGAATGTATTAATCGCAGTTAAACTGATCTTACATTTCATACTGCCTTTTCTTAATCCGTGGGTTACAGAGTATGTTTTCATCTGTGATCATTATCCTTCCAAAATCTTATTCTCAATTTGTTCTGTTGATGCAAGACACAGTGTATGTTATTTTATTTTCTAACTTAAAAGTTTACTTTTCCTATAAATGTATATTTCAGTTTGGAA
Source organism: Sminthopsis crassicaudata (assembly GCF_048593235.1). Classification (NCBI taxonomy): domain Eukaryota; kingdom Metazoa; phylum Chordata; class Mammalia; order Dasyuromorphia; family Dasyuridae; genus Sminthopsis; species Sminthopsis crassicaudata. The sequence continues at coordinate 95,383,903 of NC_133621.1, read as the reverse complement.
TTCTTAAGACTGTGCTCTTATGTGAAATAGTGTAGGAGTATTTTGCAGGCATGTGGGAGGCAGGACAGTGTAATCCAGGGAGCACTGTCAAAAGATCTTGCTCTGTCACTTTGAGACTTCTGGCAATTCACAGAATATGTCTGGTACTTAGTTTTCCAAAAGGAAGACATTGAACTAAATTAGCATTGCGATCTCATTCGGTTCTGTTGTATTAATTCTTTAACTTTCTTAGACTTAATGTTTTATTTTGAAACTTTGTGACTATTTAAGATATGAAAGTCCCTTTGATATCAAAAAGTGGTCATAGTTTTAAAAAAATAATTGGTTTTCATTTGCTGTGAAAAAGATGACACGTGATTGTTTATGTTTTTTCTTCCTGAGGTCTTTTATCACTTTCATATTGTTCATTTAATCTAGTAAAGGTCATATAAATGAAGTCTCCCTTCTTACCATCATTAAAAAAAAAAAAAGGAAAGAAACAAACAAACAAAAGCACCTTATTTGTAATGTAGGGTTAAACCTGATGTTACATATATATCATAGTTATGAAAAATACATATGTTTGTGTCTAAATCAATCAACTTTTAAAAAAACACCCATTATGTGGAACACACTGTGCCAGGTATTAGAGATATGTATAAAATAAATGAATAATCTCTACTGCCAAAGAACAGAAGGAATATATGACTAAACTATCCAAGCTAGTTAGAATTTAGTGCATTTAGATAAATTTCTAGTCACTTCAGCCTTTTTTATAGTTCTGCCTATCTGTCTACACAAGAAATCTATATGGGAAACCCATATAAACAACTCCATTTCTTTGAGAAAGTGCCACTGCATTCCCTAAGGCAATTTAAGTTAGAAAATAAAATGCTATAGTCTGTAGAAAAATCAAAATTTTGACTTGTTATCATGTTTATTAAGTTCCAACTGTGTGTTAGGCATTATATAAGACTAAGAATAGAGAAATAAAAATGAAATAGTCTCAGGAATATTTCTAGACAGCATATTCTGAAGGACAAATTCAGGGGAAAAAATCTATAATGAAAAAGACTTTAGAAATCATTTATTATGAAAATTGATTAAAGGAACTTATGGAATTTAGTCTACAAAAAAGAAGACCATGACTTTTCTTTAAATATTTGAAGCTTTATCGTGTGGAAGAATAATTAAATGTCTTTGATCATCTATTTTTCTATAACTTTTATAATATATATGTACATCTATATCTATGTTTTTGAGGACAAGTAATAGTTTTTTTTCTTTCTATTCTCAGCATTTAATAGAAATATGGTAAATGTTTAATAATTCCTCAACAATTTGTTCTTTTTGGCTCCAAAATGAACCTCATGGAAGTTTTATGGAGACATATTTCAGTTCACTATAAGAAAAAATTTCCTAACAATTGGGGCTATCTGAAGTGGACTGGCTCTTTAGTAAGGTAGTGGTCTTCCCCATCACTAGAATTCTTCAGGGTGAGTCTGGATGACCACTTGTTAAGAATGATATGAGTATTGCTGATTGGGTATGGATTTGTTGAGCTAGTCTCTGAGTTTCCTTGCATATTTAAAATTCTGTGATATCATCATTCCTTTAAAATTGAAAAGAATTCAAAAATTTCTACCCCATTTCTTTCAATGTCCTTACTTTTTAAGGTACTATAGAAGATGGAAAATAGTTATTGGAAAAGAGGACAGAAGGAATGTAGTTTATTTTTTCTGCTCATTTATACTTACCCATATGTTGGGAAATTCAACAAAATACTATTGTCATTCACTTTCTGAAAATCTTAAAGAGAATTAATGTTAACACATCTAAAAGTTCTGGCATTGGGCCTGCATATCTGCTCTCTGAATAATCTCTCTGGGCTCTCCTCCATGCCAGGTTTGTGATGAATCAGTGCCTTGCTGGTGGGTGCCATTTGCTGATAGCAAATTAATTCTACCAGTCCTCAGTCCATGTAGGACAGAGCTGCTGTGCCTCTCAGTACTATTCTTTATATTATTAATGGAGAAATTCAGCATTTACTAAGCCATTTACAATTTTTTTATCCATCAGTGACATCTCATAGCCACAAGGAACTATTAAAGTGCATAGAGACATGTACATGTGCAAATCAAACCTTGGCCACCAAAGGCTAAAGCTACACAGATTAGAAGAATGATGAATCCCTGCTTTTAATTTATGACAGCTCTGGACAGCACTGTTGGTAGCCAACACACAGAATTATTTCACTATCTGCTTCATGATTGAAGTCTCCTGAACAGAGATGCAGTACAAATAAAAGATTTCTAAGCTGTCAGATGACATATTTCACTTTAGATGTGCTGGTTTCTGGGGGGAAAGAAAGGAATTTTCATTGGCTCCATTTTTTCATGGATATGATATAAATCATTGGTGAAGAATGAAATCTTTGTCCCACCTTTTGAACCTTAAAAGCACATCTCTCAATTCCATTTTTCTCTTCATAGAAATGTAGAGAAGGGAAATAAAAGTGTTACACAACATTGAGGAGTCTGATATAACTAATAGTTTATTATAAAAACAGAATATTGAATAAAAGAAACAGAAATACAAATAATAAATAATCAAATGGATTGAAGATTCATTTCTTCTGTTTTCTCTGCCAAATGTATTTTTTTGCCCATGAAGTAAATTGACCCTGCATCAATTTGATAAAAAAGAAGATAAAAAAGATTCTTGTTCTCTGTTACCTGTTCTACATGAAAATTTTACTAATTATAGTAAAATTTTCATGTAGAACAGGTAACAGAGAACAAGAATCTATAGTACTTGGACAGGGTAGGAGAGCATATTAAGATAATTTGAGGTTTTCTTATCTGAAAGTATTGCTACTAAGAGGGAAATATTTTGCTAATAGGGGTGAGTCAATCTAGAAGAAACATAGAATTTAGCAGGGAAGTGGGGCAGCACATGTAGCTATACATGTGGATATATGCACAAACTATACACATATGTGTCTATATATTTTTAGGTATGCATATATATATATATATTTCTTAAACATACTTCCTTAAATCATGCAAAACTTATGTTTAATGCAATAGAATGATAAAGTGAAAAAAGTTTGAGAACTGTTTCTGCTACAAGAATACCAAATCCTTATAATTTCATTAAAACACTACAGTGGGTGTATCAAATGAAATAAAATCAAAAAGTCCATTTATGAGTTATAGTCCATCTAACAAACAGTCCATTTCCATTTCCATTGCTTATCAACAAACCAGAAGGCTATAAATACTCATTGCATGTAGAAGGTCAATTTTTATGGTTGCATAATTCTTGACAAGCTGCAATCCTCATAGCCATTGTAATGTAAGCAGATGAATTAAAAGTCTCTGAGCTGCAAGTAAATGTTTGATACAGTAAGAAAAAATACTGAACTGACCCATACTTCATGGAGAAAATTTAAGAGCTTTATTCTATATCTTATATCAATCAGAGTGTCTGATCCATGACTGTTATTTTCACTAATATTCATTTAATTTGGAAAAACTACAAGAAGAGTTATCTATACAGTTGACATCCTTTTGAAATAGATGATAGAACAATATTGTCTCTTTTGAGAAAATAAATGAAAATATAGTCCTTCAAAGAATCTTTTGTGCTTAGAAAGTATCCAAATATTGTTATGTCACAAAATGGGCTGGGTATCAATAATAATCTTTTGGCATCTGGCACACTGATTTGTCATTTTTCTCTGCTTAATTTTAGATTGGACCAATTTTTTTGGAAGGGGAATGACTTAATATCTAATTTTTGCCAACTGAATGTTAGTAGGAGAAGTAGATTTTTAGGGAAAGTTAGAGTTCTGTTTTGAATACATTGAGTTTGAAATATCCAGGGCATATCTAGGTAAAAAGACAAGAAAGCAGTTAAGGATGCTAGCCTGGAGATCAAAGAAGAGATTAGAGTAGATACGTAGATTAAAAAGCCATGAGCATAGAGATGATATGTTAGGAAAACCCAGGAAAGAGACAATACACAGAAATAGAAGGTAAGCCACAATGTCACTGCAAGGAGGCGAGAGGTCAAGGACTAAGGAAAAGGCCACTGGAGATAGTAATAGGAAAGCCCATATTTACGTTTTAACTCTCTACATAGTTTGAAAATCCTCTTTAGGCTTGTTACTGCTTCATATTTCTACTACGGTATACCAAATGTTGGCAATGATGACAGTAATGATAAAGGTGATAATTATATTGAAATGAAAACAATGATGATGAACGCAGGTTTATTTCTCAAAAATGAAGACACTGAATTTCAAGTTCGAAAGACGCATGAAATTAAGAAAATTAATTGAAAAGCATACATTAAGTATCTGCTACGTGCCACTAGAAGGAACTTAAATACTATTGAGAGAATGTGCACATATATAGGTAAATACATAATAAACTTAAAATAGAGCTCAGTCCTAATTAGTGTGAATAATGAATTCAGTGACATGGTCACATATGTTGTTATTCATACTGTTTGAAGTTATAATTTTATAAAATATGATAATTGGTTCTTACTCAATAGAAATAGGCATGGGTTATTCCCTTTGGAAATTATATTAGCTCTTTCAATTTACCAGTAAATTATTTAATAAGTTTTAATTTAAAAATTCCCAATTAATTCTAAGCTAGCTTGAAAGGGTTAATGTAATTTTTACAAAGTTTTAGTAGCATATTCATAATGTACTATTTTTAGCAATAATCAACCTGCATAAATCTTAATTACTCAATTAAGAAGCTGCCTACTTATATCCATTCAGGAGCAGACTTCTGACAATGTCAGCCATCTCAGAAGAAAACTAAAACAAAATAATAATAATAACAGTAATAACCTTTAAACATAAAGTAAATGAAAAAGGCTGAGGAAAACCTTTGTCATAAAAGATGAACTTGGAGAGGAGATAAAATACCCTTAAACTCATAAATTAGAACTTATTAACTTAAATAAATGTGCTGAGTATGTACTATGCATCAAGCATTGAGCCATCAATTTTGGAAACATTTCTCCAAACCATGGTGAAATTTAATAAAGATAAATTTTATGTTAATGAATTTGAAGTTATAAGCATGTTTTTACTTTTGCAAATCATATCTTCCTATGATGAGAAACCAGGTATTTATGATACTGCAGCATTTATTTTTCATTTATTATACAATATCAAAACCTATCTATAATCATACCAATAAGTAATAACATTATAGGAAAATATTTATCAAGTACAAATTATGAAATGTTTAATTATCATCTAAAATTTACTATTTTAATCACTAAGTGGGTGAGCCTTAAACTATTAATATTTGGAACTTAAGATTTCAACGGATAGAATTTCCCTGCATTTAAAATACCATGAATTATTATAAGACAGAGAAAAATCAAGCAAATTATTTGGATGAGACTGCAGAGTCTTGAATAGCTATAAAGTAAATAAAATTAGTTGAGACAGAACCTGTATGCCTAGAATACAATGAAAAGTAATGAATTTGGATATGTGCTCTCTTTTATTGTAACTTGGTGAACCTCCAGCTCTCTTCATTGAAAGATCTATCCTATTGATCCCTCTGTTGAATCAGGAGCCAAGCAATTACAGTGTAAACAAGTCACATTTTCAGCTGTCCTTTCAGGAATTCCCTAATAGTAAGCTTATTTTTATCCTATCAGATGATCAGAATGATATATGAACACACTTTCATTTCCTAATGGGCTTAATCCCCTCAGAACTATGTACTTCAATAAAGCATTTACTTTGGGGAGAGTTCAAATAGAAGCAAAATTAGATCAACTCATTGTTTCACTGTGTTTTGTACAGTACAATAATTCAGTGTTTTCTCTCTCATATATGTACGTGTGTGTGTATACACACACACACACACATATATACATCTACAGATATGCATATGGATATGCATTGTTTTCTTAGTTTATTTGTATTTAATTTTCATATTCAGTCAATAATGCTTTGGTATAAGTGTTAGAGAAGAATTTCAAGACTTCCCAGCTCCAATTGGGATTTACTTCTGCATTGTGGGATGTCTCATTCTAAAATAGCCACTTGAATCCAAATTCAGCGTTTCTTCCATTATATCTCAGCTGCTCATTACTTCAATAAATATTTATTAAGTGCTTATCAAATGCAAAATAATTTGGGTTTTTTAGGTATTACAGATCAAAAAATAAAATTGGCACAATATCTGGATTCAAAGACATTCTAAATAACTCGGAATGGGCAGCAGAACAAAGATTCATATACAATATTTAATTCAATTTTTTTTCCTGGTGGTTTCACAAAAACCTTATTCTCTCAACAAAGTTGCAATGTAATGAAACTGAACAATCATTTATTGTGTGTATTGTGCACTAAGTACTCTGATTAAGGAAAGAGATAAATAGGAAGGGAAAATGAAAATAAACACTGACCTCAAAATTTTATTCTTTAACTCAATAAATTTTCTATGAACAATGATAAACTTTACTGTTTAACTTTAAAAGCTCTTCCATCAATATTATTGCTCTGTAAGAAATGACCAGCAGGAGGAATATAGAGAGGCTTGGAGAGACTTACATCAACTGATGCTGAGTGAAATGAGCAGAACCAGAAGATCACTGTACACTTCAATGCTGTATGAAGATGTATTCTGATGGAAGTGGAAATCTTCAACATAAAGAAGATCCAACTCACTTCCAGTTGATCAATGATGGACAGAAATAACTACACCCAGAGAAGGAACACTGGGAAGCGAATGTAAATTGTTAGCACTACTGTCTATCTACCCAGGTTACTTATACCTTCGGAATCCAATACTTAATGTGCAACAAGAAAATGGTATTTACACACATATATTGTATCTAGGTTATATTGTAACATATGTAAAATGTATGGGATTACCTGTCATCAAGGAGAGAGAGTAGAGGGAGAGAGGAGATAATTTGGAAAAATGAATACAAGGGATAATGTTATTTAAAAAAATTACTTATGCATATATACTGTGAAAAAAATTTATAAATAAAAAAAATTACCTTGGACTTAATTTTTATATATTGTGTTTTATTTATATGTGTATTATTGATTCCCCTAATAGAAAATAAACTTCCTATTAGCAAGGAAAAAAAATTAAAAAAAAAAAAATAAAAGCTCTTCCATCACTTATCTGTTAGATTCATTTCACACCTTTCTCCAGCCTTCATTCTGTAACATAACCAAACAGGCTTTCTTTCTTTTTTTTTTATAATATGATAGTCCAATATGATGATATAGCCTTGTCTATAGCCAATAACTTGGATCCATTCCCTCCCTATCACTGCCTCATATAATACTAACTTTTGGTATGAAGCTCAATCTCCTACATTAAATTTTTTCTTATTGCCTGATTCCCAAATTATTTTTTACTAAATGCATTTGTATTTTAATCTTTATGTTTATTCTCTCTGTGTTTGTGTATATACGTCTATCTATCTGAAAGTACTGACATTGTGGAAACACAGAAATTTATATATTCCTCCTTAAGAATAATACATTTGTGTGTGTACATATATATACATATATAATACATAATATATGTATATGTATTTACATATATACATAACTGAATTCATCTTCAAAATTCTTCACTGAATTGCTTTTAAAAAATAAAATGCAACAAACTTTAGTTGCCTCTTTCTAAATTCACTTTCTTTCTTCCTAGTATAGATGTTCAGGCCATATACAATATTTTCTGCATATCTTCTTAGCTACTGAAAGTTCAACAAATAAGGAATAGTAACCAAATCATTGTTGACTACAATAACCATGATTTAGTTATTTCCAATTCTTTTTACAATATCACCCTTCAGAAATTAGTATTTGACACTTTTCAAAATTCATTGCTTCTGACAGAATTGAAATTATGTTCCAGTAAAAATGCTGGAAGTTATTTTTTTTTCAACCTAAGCACAGTAATTAGTATTAAGAAGTTACTTTTCTTTTTTTCTTACTAATTCAGGTTTATTTTCATTTGAATTTCCCTAGTGTGATACTTAGGCAAAATAAATCCATAGAAGTCAACTTGGTGTAAGAGACAAATGGAAGAAAACTTCCAATAAAAAATACTCATAGGATTCTTAGATAATATCATGTTACAGCAGAAAGACTGAATTGTGACTCTAAACAACCTTAGACAATTCACTTATTTTCTCTGGGCCCACGTTTCTTTATCTTCAAGATAAGAAGACTAGTCTGAATGATAGGTAGATTCTATGACTTCTGTCTGATCTCAGATTTATAAATAAGTAGAATTTATCATCTGTAATTGGAGATTTGATCAATGCTAAAAACAAAACAAAACAAAACAACAACAAAAAAAAACTTTTCAAATTTCTCATGCTTCCTTCTTACACTGCTTGAAATTTTACCATTAAGGATTTATTTCCAAGGGCAGCTAGGTGGTGCAGTGGATAGAGCACCAGCCCTAAAGTCAGGAGGGCCTGAGTTCAAATCTGTTCTCAGACACTTAACACTTCCTAGCTGTGTGACTTAACCCCAATTGCATCAGAAAAAAACAATTGTTTCCTTGAACTTAAGGGGTCATCTCATTAAAAGTTCTCTTTCAGGGTACAAATACTAATTTAAGAGAATGATATAATTAACTATTAGCTATTAACACAGTGTGAATTATTTGGTAATGATGAGGTAAATACCTAATGATGAGGTTTATACCTCAATAAATTAGGATTAATTGAGGCCTAGTGGCAGGATTGGGGTACAGGGAATCAAATAGAGCTCCCCTGCAAACCCTTTGGATTTGGTGCAAGGACACAAAGTTAAATGAAGTCTAATGGCAGCGAGAGTCCCCTGTAAATGAATTTATAGGCCCGAAAACCTAGATTGATAAAAAGAGGTTTATTGCAGGGTTTGGAAGTAAGGTTAAAGACTAGTTAGTAAAAGGCATTAGAGAGAAGAAGAAATACACCATAAGTGGCTGAAGGATGGAGAGTGATGCAAAGCATGGTTGCTGGCATATTTCAACTCTATGCCCAGGGATGATTCCACCTAGGCTCTTTTATTTGCTGCAAGAAGCCTAGGGCAGTGGGCAAATTCTTGGAGGGCTTTTCAGATAAGGAAGAAACAGTTTTGGGGAAACCTGAGCAGATAGTGGGGATTGAGAAAAATCCAAGCCAGCTCAGATCTGGTGGGGGCTGGGTACAAGCCCAAACTGGCTCAGATACTGATCAATCCCCATGGAACACAAAAGGTAGTTTTGACCAGATCTTGTAAATCAAAGGTCAGTCCCAAAGGAAGTTGTAGATCAGACAAGGAATCTTAAAGGGGCTATCGCCCCCATCAGTAATAGCCACTAATATCCACCTGCTGATGAAATGGGCATTTTGAAGAAGGGGGAACTACAGAAAGAGGTCATTTGGGAGTATGAGACCCAAAAGAAAAATATATATGGGACAACAAATTTATAGCATGAGGACAGCAAACAAGTCAACTAAGTATTAAGTGTGAGACAGGGACAAAAAAGTATAAAGCAAGTTAGAAAATACAACGAAGTTCTGGAACTCAAAAGACATAGAAGACAATAGTTTATGCCCCATTTTTTTCCCTTGGAATACTTTGTAAGAGCCCCAAATCTAAAGAACATGTAATGAGTGTATAAATGGATGAAAATGCATGTGAGGACTTCTACCCTAGAGATGGCCTATTTTATTTCTGTTCTTAGGGACTTAAAGACATATCATATGTTTACTCTCTTATCAGTAACAGTTATACAGAAGCGCACTGAGCCATTCCTAATTTTTAATACTTCTTAGATTCAGGTTACTTATCCCATAATAATAATCTTTCAAAATCCATGGAAAGGAAGAGTAAAATATTTGATGAGTTCCATAGTGAATTTTTGGTAGCCATAGTAAAAAATCTCTAAGCCTCTCCCATCTTTGATCCCTTACAAGGATTATGTAGGACACAGTGATTCTAAGACTACAAGTAGAATATTTTATGTGTCTCTCAAATAACATGAAAGAAAATTTTGGAAAACAGGATCACTTTCTATAGGTGAATTGTGGCATAAAAATTCAGTTACAATCTCTAAAAGGTTTGCAAAATAAATTGGGTTGAGAAGCATGCAGATTTAAGACCTCATTCCATTAGAGGTCTGGAGCTTTTCCTCTTTTTCAGACCTCAGCACTTTACCTAACAGAAAATATATCCTTTCATAATCAATGTTTATTGGATTAGACATACAAGATTAAAGTTCGACTGTTAGGACAACTTTCCCAAGGCTATGTTTACATATGGGAAATGAACTCAAGGAATGAAGCAAGTCTCCTAATTTTAAAAAATGCCTCAATTATCCAACTTTAGGAAAAGTAATATGTTTTTTGTATCTCGTCTCTCTTTTTCATTTTACTCTCTGTGTTTCTGAAGTCCTTCCCTATGTAATTATAGACTGAAAAAACTCCAGCATTGTGAGCATAATTCACATCAGTTCACATACGCCATATATACTCATGAAGACACATTAAAATATCCACAAGTAAGATTAATAAAGAGAAATATATTTTGATATATTATAGTACAATAGCAAATTATCTTACTAGAGTTTTCTAAATTATATGACAATACATACAGAATCAATAAAATAGAATTTTATGTATTTTAGAAAATATGTTATAATAAGATAATTTTATATTTATATGCATTTGGCTCCAATATTGCTATTTAATTTTTAAAGTATATTATATAGTCATCTGAGACTTTTGGAATTTACCTGAGATTGAGAAATATTTGATTAATTAATAAAATTAATCACAAATAAATGATTAATTCATTAATAGTAAAATAATTTCTGACTCAGCTTTATCAATACTATTTATTCATGATGAATATTTTCTGATCATTTTGAAAATTCTACAATAAATTTCCTAATATTTGTTGATCTGATTGTTATTTATCTTCCCTTCTGTTACTGGTTCTTTGACATGTAATCTTTACATTCACTTTTTGCCTTCTGCAAAATTCTAACTGTATCCAACCTGCCTTGCCCAATAAGATTTTTAAAAGTATTATGTATGGCCCAATGGTTTAGCATACTCTTGATATGAAAACTTCTTGCAGCTGGGGGAAATTATTCAATTCATGGAATAGGATTTGTAGAATATAAATCACAGAATAAAAGGGCTAATTCCATCCCCACAAAAACTAATTCATAGTGTTGTCATTATATCCAAGAAAATTGTGGCTTTATACAATACTTGAATAATTGACTTTAGATGGCTTTCTATTTTGGTAATCTCAATCAATGCCTTGCAAAAGTTCAACAGCAAAAGTTCTTTAAATAATAGTCTTCCTAGCTAACTCATTGACAATCCCAATGAATGAGAGATAGTTGAAATTAATAAAGAGCTTGCAGGATCTGGATGAAGTGACCTTGGACTTGGAGTCAGAAGATCTATTTCAAGAATTAGTTCTAAAACCTGGAAAGATTTATATGAACTTATGCTGGGTGAAGTGAGCTGAAGCAGGAGAACATTGTCCACAGTATCAGCAACATTGTGTGATGATCAACTATAAATTTTGTTTTTTTTAATTGCCTATCATGATTCCTTTATTTTTTCTTTTTTGTGGCTATAACTAAATGTTCTAGCATGATATTAAATAAAAAAGTTATAACAATCAAAAAAAATCAGGGAATGGCTGAATAATGGTACATGAAAGATGAATAAGCTGATTTGAGAAAGTCCTGGAAAGATTTACATGAACTAATCCTAAGTGAAACAAACAGAACCAGGAATACAGTGTACAACAAGTAACAACAATATTATGCAATGATCAATTGTGAAATATTTGGTTCTTCTCCATGGTTTAGTGAATTCCATTAAGTTCAGCAGTCCCAATAAACTTTGGATGAAAAATGCCATCCACATCCAAAGGAAGAACTATGGAGACTAAATGTAAATCAACACATGCTATGTTCATGTTTTTGTTCTTCTGTTTTATTTTGCATTCATGGTTTTCCCTTTTTGTTCTGATTTATATCTTCCAACATGATTCATGTGGAAATATATTTCAAAAAATGAATGTACATGTATAATCAAAAATAAATAAATACATTTTTTTAAAGTCATCCTCTTTGTTTTGCCCAGGACATAATGCAATTGGGCAAGAGACCTCCTACTTACGTGAGAAAAGAGGATGTGATGGAAAGATAGCTAGAGAATCTCAGGGATGTTTTCAAGAAGGAAAGTTAAAGATCTTATCCTGACCCCAATGTTTCTTCAATCTTATGACATCTGTAACAACCTAAAGAACAATGCAATGTAGATATTAATCATGATGACTATGACTCGTAAAGAATGAACTGAAATTTGCACACTATATTCTTTCGACTGTATAAGGGAACTTAAGATCATGGATTTAGAGTGTTAATGGACTTTAAAGAACAGTACGTCATTTCAGACCTCAAAGAAGTTTAACGACTTTTGCAGGGTCAAACATATGTATCTGAGTGCAATTTGAATCTTGTTCTTTATTACTTTGAGTCCATCATTATACCACAATGCCTCATAAATGTGTCACACTTTAGATTTATTTCAATCAAAATATATTTGAGTTTTAAAAGTTCCAACATATAAAATTGTCTCTAGTCATTTGGAAATTCAGAATTGATATAATGATCATTTTGTATATCTGAAGGCTATTTTTTTCCACTAATGCATAGCTTAATTTCTTACTTTCTCCTTTCTTTATTGAAGCACTCATTTCTTAAGAGCGTACAGATTTAACTTAAACTCTTAAATACAAAGTAGAATTGATTAACCAGATATATCTATTTTGTTGCAAAGATTTCCAGCATCTACAATTAGAGAGATTGAGAAAAATGTTTAATATGAGAAACAAAGACCTGATCTCTACTTCATCAGAATTGTTTCCTCATTAAAAGCAGACTTTAGAAAGGCTACCCAAGTGTAGCCAACTTTTAAAATGAAAAATAAAGATTATCCAATATCCTAGGAAACACTTAAATCTGTGTTTCTTTGCAAGATGCTTGGTTTTTGATGTTGCTGTTATTGTTGTTTTTAATGGGATCTCATTAAGTCATTCTGAAGTCTGCAATGAGGCAGTTATCTCGGACAGTCTGAGGCTATTTCAAAATTTGAAACTATGAGTTGGCAGAGGAAATGCTATGTCTCTCCTATCTCTGCATGGACATTTTGCACAGCTTTTGATAGTCCATTAGAAAGTAAGTACTCTGCTTTAGACCAATAATACACTGTTGTTAAAGTTGAAACATTTGAAAAAATATATTCAGTAAAAGTAAGTACCTGTCTAAACAAAAAGCAGGATCTCTATCTTATTTTCCGAGGAAGCCTCTTAGAGAAAGATATTTCAATTCAAGATATAAATCACAGTGTTTTTTTAAGAGTATCTAGATAATTTATATTAATTAAATAGTATCAGTATTGCAAACATTAGAATGAAAAGAGAAAATGTGAATCTTCTATTCTAATCATTTCTTTTGTATATGAAGAACCCGAGGCCCATTTAACTTTAATGGTTTATCCTATGTGATACCTTAGCTAAAAGATATTAGATTCAACAATCAAATATCCCCTAACTCTAAATCCAATGAATTTCATAAATTACTGATAAAATATTATGCACAATTTCACCATCCCATATGGCTTACTTTTAGGTTAATATGATCTTAAAGAAAAGTTTAAATTTAATTAATTTTTAATATATTATCAAACATTTCTAAAAGGCTTACTATCCAAAAGATTAGGCTTAAAAAATATGTTTATTCCAAGTTCTACACAATTTTTATTGTTTTCCCAACATTTTGTTAAATATGTTTGTGGTCTAGTTAGAAAAACAAAACTGTAAGACACCAAATTAGTAAGTAATACTACAATTACATACTTGGTAAGTACTAGAATAAATGGCCAAGACCCTAAGAGTTATTTGGAAAGGGAAAATTGATACTGAATAGGAGAGTTGGGAAGAAATGCTACAGAAATTGTCATGAATTGGACTTTGAAGAATAATAGAATCTGAATAGTGAGAAAGGGCAGGAATGCTAAGTTAACAAGGTATATAGCATAAAAAAAACCTGATATAACAGTTCATGTGTTTTGACTAATAGGCAAGTTCTTCACTTTTATAGCTTAAATGCAAAAATGCAAATTTTGCAGTTACTGTGGTTTGGTTTCACAGAGAACATGTAATAAGAACAAAGAACATGAGAGCATGCATAAATCTGATAAAAAATAATAAGCCCTCAAAGCAAATAAGATAATAAGATTATATATTTATTGAAGGTTGAACTAGATTCCCGGATGCTGAGGGAAAAATAAATATTCATATTTTTAAGTGTTTTATTGATATCCTATTATTACATCATATATATTTACATTCCCTACATTTCCCAATTACATTACATCACCCACATCCGCTACCTATTATATCATCTACATTTCTCAATATATTTCTCCCCCTCTCCAGCTAACTAAAACAAAAAAATATTAGTTCACCAAAAATAAATGATATATGATACATTCCATACACATATGCTCCCACTTCTACCTCCTCCATAGAAGCAAATTGGGATATTACAATCACTATATATTACAAATTTTATAATTTTGTTGTTCATATCTAGTGCTTTAGTTATTTGCTTTTATGGCTCTTTATACTTGCTCATTTGTTATTTTGTTATTTCATTTGTGTCTGACTGTGACCTCATTTGGATTTTCTTGGTAAAGATATTGGTGTAATTTGCCATTTCCTCTTCCAGTTCATTTTACAGATGAGGAAATTGAGGCAAACAGGGTTAGGTGACTTGTCCAGAATCATACAACTAGTAAGTTTCTGAGGACACATTTGAACTTGAGTCTTCCCTATTCCAGAACTGGTGTTCTATCTACTGTACCACTTAGCTGCCTGTATATTCACTCTACCTTCCATGATACCATGTAAGTCTTTGCAGAGAAGCATGGAAAGATATTTGTGAATATCCATATATTAAACATTTTTTTCACATTTATTTGCAAGATTTGGCCATTTTCATTACTCAAACTGCTGAACTAAATATCTAATCATCATCTGAGATTTAGCCAATTATCAGTAATGAAAATTGCAGCAACAGAGTTCATGGTGATTAGAGAAAGAAGAATAGATTGGGCTAGAGAATTTGACACTCCCCAAACTGGCATTATAGATATCATCAGGCTATCTTTTATTAGCCACCTGCTTATGGGAGTTGTTAGTTTTTCCCTCTATCAGCTGACAAGTTGTTCTGGACAGCAGGAGTACTTCGTTTTCAACACAGCATTAAATTATGGTTAATTAAATAGTAGGTATTTACACCTTAGAACCTCTATTTGATGATAGAAGTAAATGTTATTTGGTTTATGTTTTAAGTGTTATCCATGTCTTCATATAAGCCTTAAATGGCATATCTAATTTTCTGAAATCTCTTTCAATATTTTTAGTCTTTTATTTTATATCCACTATTGAACAAATAAGGCAAGGGTTAGGATCTGTGATTTCATTGGTAGAGGGAACTTACATGTAAGGAAATTCCCTCTACCAATGAAGATCAGCACTTAATAAGTTAGAGTGTTAATGAAGTTGCTTAGTAGTGACTTAGGAAAATGCACATTTACACATTTAATACACCATGGACCTCATCTAGATTCTTTCTGAATTCTGTATATCAAATCTTTTTCAGATCCCTCCAACTGCTAGTGGATTTTCTCATTCCCTTTCTGCTTCCTATACATACATATCTTATATCTATGTCTTATATATTTTTGTATGTTGGTGTAGACTGAAGACATTTTGTGGGCAGGGGTTACTTTGCTTTTATCTTTGTGTCTCTGGTGGGCACTTCATAAATGTCTTTTGATTGATTGGATCATTATTTGGTATATCATAATGAATGACCTATCTTTTAATATATTTCTTCTATTTAAAATCACTTTCAATGAATTTTATCACATTTCATTTAAAGTCTCTCATATAAAAAAATGCTTTCATTCAAAGTTTGATATTAATCCTTTCCTCTAATAATAGTCACTTCTTTGCACTGACATGAATCAGTGAACACTGGTAGTCAGCGCAGCTGCTATAGCAAGGCAGGCTGGCCAACCTTGAAAGTACTATGGCTGCAAGCTGAAATGTGTCATAACACCTCCCTGATTTGATCACCTTTCTCCTGCTACAACCCATATAAGAAAATTCAGCTAAACTTCCTAATGGAAGCCTTGCAAAGGAAGGCCATATGAGGAGTCTCAGATGAACAAGAAAGTCCCAGGTTGGGTTTATTTTTTAAAAATTAAGACCTCCACCAGTTTTGTTCTGACAGAATCAGGACATGATGTCATCTATACTTTCTTGAATATTTTTACAAGGCAGAATACAATGACATATGTTTCTTTACATCATTAGGCATTCGAGTTATAAATGAATTATATAGAACCTTTTGTAAATGTTAATCAACTTGTGGAACTTGTGCCAATACATCTTTTACTGTTGTACAGAAGCCTTCCATCTAAACATGATGATATTTCTTCCTTTTATTATGGGAAACACTAAAGTATAGAGTATGTCGTTCTTTGTCCTTCATTCTCAAAGGCCATGACATCAAGGACATAATGCCAAGAAATGCATGAGAATTAGATTTAAGTTAGCCAGGATTGTGCAAGGTCATCTTGCTCACTTTCCCCTCCACAGCCATCTGGTCTAGTGGCAAGCTATAGCTCGGGATGACTGGAGATGACCTTGGCTTTTTTAAGCTAAGATCTTCAACAGGCCTCAATTTGACTGAAGCTATACCCATGGTTAAGACTGGGTAGTTATTGAGGCAAAGAATGTCCTCTTTCACTTCCTAAAAAAAAAAAAAAAATCTAAATAAATAAATAAATTTGTGAGGGGAAGACCCTCAAGGTTTTTGGCCAAAGCAGAAATAATTGCTATTTCCATTCAATCTGAGTCAATCAGGAGACAAACAAGGTAGCTAGTTCCAATTCTCATTTTTTTGAGTAGACATGTAATTTCACCACTGTAAGAAATTACTGACAAGAAACTTCTTTTCAATATAGATTCCAACCTGCTCTGTGAATTATTTTTTAGGCACTTCTTAGGGGTTTAAGTGACTTGACTAGGGCCACACAATCAAACATGTCAGAGGCAGAACCAGAACTAGGTAATACTCTGAAGTCTACTATCTACTTTGTCTATTGTGTTGTCTTTTCTCCTGAGATAATACCAGGAAACAATGATATAATTCATCATATATCTGGCAATATTATAATACAGTAGGGATTCTAACTGCCATGTATTGCTTCAGAATATGCATGATTGATACAGGAATACAGCTATAAAGAATACTTTTTCCTAGCTATTTGAATTTTCAAAGATTAATTATTAATAAAAATCTTCAATGGAGTCCACCTCCATTTATTCCATCCTTCTGGCCAATCAATAATAAATTCCAAAAAAACATTCTCATCCTAGGTTATACCAAAGCATTTTAAACTGGCTCATGATGTCATAGCAGGTCTTGTAACTGAATGTGGAGATTACAAAATTATGATTTATTATCAGTAAATGTTTGATTTGTTTACCTATTTAATATACCTATATATGCAGGGACACATAAAAATTTCTCAAATGAAAAGTGGTCATGAATGGTAATGTTTAAGAAGCTATAGAAGGTATACAAAGAAGCTTGAAGATTTGGGATAAGAAAATAGTAAATGTAACATGGTTCTAATAAAATGAACATATCTTTTCTAGTCTTACCTGAATCAAATTCTGTCCAAATGGAAACATCTTTAAAATGGGCTATCTTACTGAAACATATTGCTCATATCTCATTGTATTATAGGGATACATTAGCTCATATAATGAACAAAAATCTTTTGAGTGGCACCTTGTGCATGGCACTGTATGTGATAGCTGTTGGAGAAAAGGAACTAGCTAAAAAGTCACAATATCTGTTTCAGTGATCAGCACTATCATTTACTGTATTGTGGAACATTGGGCAAAGCACTTAAACTCTCCCAGTTTCATTTTCTTCAAATAAGTCTTCATGAAGGAAATTATATTAGAGTGGACTTGAGAGCTTTGAAAAGCTAGAATTGGAAAGGATCTTCTAAAAGGATGAAAAGCTATGATCAAAGGTTGGCAAGCTCAAGATACATTCCATGATTTTTTTTTTTTGGTGAAGAGGAGGAGTGAGAGATTAGACTGGAAAGGACAGTAGGAAATAGAATGTGGAAAACACTAATGCCAATTGAGGCACTTGAATCTAAAAACATGCATTTATTAAATGTCTATGGTATGCCAAGTACTGAGGCTAGAATGAAAAAAATGAAAAAATTTCTGCCTTTAAGCAGTTTATATTCTATTCAGAAATACTTGTAAAATTTAAACAAGAATCTTCATACAGTTTTAAAAAACAGAATAATAATGAAACATTATTTCATTTTACAACAAGTGTAAATTGGGAGAAATACCTCAAAGTATAGAGGTACACAAGTATGTTTAAAATATAGTGAAAACTGTATGGATTTTACATATACTGAACATTTTCCCTGCCATTTTTGATTCAATAAGTCATGTTCCATAGGTCATAGATATAATATTTAGCAGAGCTGTTATTAAACATCCTCTTCCTACTACACCAGTAATTCAGTTCCTTTTTTTTTAAAGCTGAGGAAACTGGGATTCAGATATTAAGCAACATGCCCACTTTTAATAATCATTCAATTTCCTGGAAGATTGAAATGCTCAGCTATTTTGATGCTTTCTTTTATCCATTTCTCTCTAATTTTTCCAGGTTCTTAAATAAATAGGAGACATTTATTCCTAGTAAATCTAAACAAGATTGTGTTATAAATATGTTCAAGCATGATTTAAGCATTAGCAAATAGATCAAACGCATTTTTGTTTAATAGATTTATGTCTAATTAGCCAACCAACAGGAGGTAATGTTAATAGTGCCAGATAACTGAAGTCAATGCCATTTAACAGCATGGGGTTTCAGTATTGGAGAAGTAACCTTGTAGGCATCATTTCATCCAAGACCATGAAGTTCCCTGCAGTGTCAGCACTACAGCATTTAAAATCAGTTAATCATGCTTCCCTTGGGAATTGGACACCTTTCAAAAATGCCTCTGATGATGAGCTATTTGTCCCTGTACTGAAATGATAAATCCTTCCCATAATCAGTAAAACTAAGGCAGAAGATGCTTAATGATACAAATTAGAAAGGAATGTAATAAGCACCTCCTCTCTTTTCAAAACCTGTTTGCCCATAATTAGTCTGAAATATTTCTGTCCATATCTAAAGACTCTAATTTCTTCAAACTAAAATTTACAGTGTCCTGAATCAGCCTCTGCTAGGTGACAGAAGTATGCCCACTGGGTACAGCTGGACATAAATGAGAAAAATGAGGTCTTCTTTCATTCTTCTGATTTTCCATCATTTTTGAGGATGCCATTTTTTTGTTGTTACTCCTATTCACTATCTTTAACCTCCACAGTAATGGCTGGAAGTTGTTCATGTCCAAAAAAAAAGACAAAATCAACTTCTCTAGATATTGAGTTAAACTAAAAATGGGGTCGTACCTGACAAGTATGTTTTTCAAAGATTTAGTGCCAGAAGGAACCTTAGAAAACATTTAGTCCAATCTTCTTCATTTTGTCAAACAAGGAACTAGGGCATAGACTGGTTAAGGCACACATACCTGAAGGTGGGTCTTCTGATTCCAAATCCAATACTGTGTTCTCTGCACCACCATAATATAGGCATCAATTGAACATTTCATGAGGATATTTAATCTGGTTGTTAAAATTAGAAAAAAAAATTTAGACTAGCATGAATTGTGTATCTAATTTAAAACACTATGTTTTTCAAAGCAAATAAAATAAAATTTAATTAAATGGATGCACATGTCTTAGGGGAAAGTATGTGGCACAATAGATAGAGTGCTAGACCTGGAGTCAGGAAGACTTGAATTAAATCTGGTCTCAGACTCTTAATAGCTATGTGACTCTGGTCAAGTCACTTCCTGCTGTCTCAGTTCTCTCATCTATAAAATGAGCTAGAGAAAGAAATGACAAACCACTTCTATTTTTTTGCCAAGAAATGATTAAAATACTAAACAACAAAACAACATGTACATTGATTATACATATTTCCATAATCTATAATTTAAAACTAAGGAACACATCATGAAATTAAATGAAATGACAAGACCATTTCTTGGGAGGAGACATTTGCATATATATTTAGGCATACTCATACAACTTGTACACATACCAATTCACTTCAAACTAGAAGATAAATAGCAATAAGTTAAAAACTATAATTATGCCTAGAAATTATAATTTAAAATGAAATCTAATTCATTATCAAGATCAAACTGAAGTGTTTTAAAAATTTTACTTTTCAAAATCTATTCTAATCTTTTTTTAATTTTTTTTCCTTCTGCATAATCCATGTAATGCATGTAATTTAGGGGGTTATGTTACTGTTTATAGTGTTTATTGCTATTTTAGATACCTCTTCAGTGTTTGTGGAAAGCCAATCCCACTGATTCACATAGTAGATAATCATAACCCCTTGGAAAATTTTGTACATACCAAAGGTGACATTTATTCATATAGAACATACATACCCAGCCTCCCTGACACACAGTTCAGCAGTAGATGGGGAACTAAGGTCTCTCTTTTTAGGAAGTCTTCCCTGAGTCCAATGGCTTGCCTGGTTATTGGTTATACTGTTTTCAGTTATAGCTTTGGTAGACTATTGATTATTCCTCAAGCATTTCTTAGCATTATAGAAGTAATGGCAACCCATTTTTGTTTAGAAAATCTTGATAAATTACAGGTACATCATTATTAATCAGAGAAATGCCAATTAAGGCAATTCTGAGATACCACTATATACCCGTCAGATTGGCTAGAATGACAGGGAAAGATAATGCACAATGTTGGAGGGGATGTGGGAAAACTGGAACACTAATACATTGTTGGTGGAATTATGAATACATCCAGCCATTCTGGAGAGCAGTTTGGAACTATGCTCAAAAAGTTGTCAAACTGTGCATACCCTTTGATCCAGCAGTGCTACTACTGGGCTTATATTCCCAAAGAAATATTAAAGGAGGAACAGGGGCATGTATGTACAAGAATGTTTGTGGAAGCCTTCTTTGTAATGGCCAGAAACTGGAAACTGAGTAGATGCCCATCAATTGGAGAATGGCTGAATGAATTGTGGTATATGAATATTATGGAACATTATTGTTCTGTAAGAAATGACCAGCAGGGGGCAGCTAGGTGGCGCAGTGGATAGAGCACCAGCCTTGAATTCAGGAGGATCAGAGTTCAAATCTGCTCTCAGACACTTAACACTTCCTAGCTGTGTGACCCTGGGCAAGTCACTTAACCCCAGCCTAAAAAAAAAAAAAAAAGAAATGACCAGCAGGATGAATACAAAGAGGCTTGGAGAGACTTACATGAACTGATGCTGAGTAAAATGAGCAGGACCAGGAGATCTTTATATACTTCAATAATAATACTATGTGATGATCAATTCTGATAGATGTGGCTCTCTTCAACAATGAGATGAACCAAATCAGTTCCAATAGAGCAATAATTAACTGAACCAGCTACACCCAGCAAAAGAACTCTGAGAAATGACTATGAACCATTACATAGAATTCCCAATCCCCCTATTTTTGTCTGCCTGCATTTTTTATTTCTTTCACAGGTTAATTATACACTGTTTCAAAGTCCAATTCTTTTTGTACAGCAAAATAACTGTATGGACATATATACATATATTGTATTTGATTTATACTTTAACATATTTAACATGTATTGGTCAACCTGACATCTGGGAGAAGGGGTGAGGGGAAGGAGTGGAAAAGTTGGAAGAAAAGGTTTTGCAACTGTCAATGCTGAAAAATCACCCATGCATATGTCTTGTAAATAAAAAGCTATAATAAAAAAAAAGAAAAAGAAAAAGCAAGTGAATGATACAGAAGAAAAAAAGATAAATTACAGGTATTTTGAAACTAGAACTTAAAGTAGTTGACAAAACCAAAGTCATATTATGACATTGTCATATAATTACCCATAAACAAAAAATTCAAGATCTAAGAAGGCAGATCACAGAAATATAGAAATATAGAAAAAATGACCAAGAAAGGTCGCCATGGCAGAGCTGCTCATTTGGACTGATTTCCATTTGTTCCTTATACAGTTTCTTATCTATCCTTTTAGAGGAGTATGTATGTGTGTAGTTATAAGACACAAATATTAAATTGCATTTATGTAAAATTTTAAAATTACAAAACTCATTCCTTTCAAAATACCTTTGAGCTAATAATGCAGATATAATCTCTAATTTAGAAATTGACTTTTAATTATTTGTCCAGTGTCATAAAGATATAAATGAGGAGAAAGCATGGATTTCCAGATTTCATGAACTTGTGAAATTAAAATAGAAATTAAACCTTATTTTTTAAAATAAATTCAACAACTTATCAATTTTATTTCAATATCAAAGATTATTTTTCCTACTTCCAAAAAAGAGTAAAGTTAACAAAGTAATGAAGTTGTTTAATTCTTCAGGATTGTGGGAGGGAAAAGAAAACAGAATTATATCTAGTATTCTTCCTTAAGTTGTTGTTGTTCATCCTTTGTTTTGAAAGAAATGCAGAGATAACACAGGGTGCTACTCATTTAAGTAACCATAATTTAGAATAAAAGTTTTTTTATGTGATCTGTTAGTTGAATTTTCAGAATAAAACTTATGTTACCATTGCCGTATTCTTAATTGTAAAAATAGAGAGTTAGGATTTTAAGAAATAATCTTTAAAATACTTCTACAGAAAAAGAAAAAAAAAGTACCTGAAATGGATTAATGTATGTGAGTCAAGGCCTAGAAAAGAGAGAGAAGGGAAGAGAAAGAAAGAAAAAGGGAAATGGAAGAGAGACAGAGACAAAGATAGAGATATGGAGACAGAAACAGAGACACACACAGACACACAGAGAGAGAGAGAGAGAGAGAGAGAGAGACAGAGAGAGAGAGAGAGAGAGAGAGAGAGAGAGAGAGAGAGACAGAGAGAGAGACAGAGAGAGAGAGAGAGAGACAGAGAGAGAGAGACAGAGAGACAGAGAGAGACAGAGAGACAGAGAGACAGAGAGAGACAGAGAGACAGAGAGACAGAGAGACAGAGAGAGTAGGTATGTCAGTCTTTACTCTTGACCTAATACCTTTATAATAGACTTTTATAACATCAAGGTAAGATTTAATATTTAATATATCAGTTGGATACTAATAGGATTAATCATCCTTAAAAAAAACCTAATAGAGTTAATGAGTCTTCCTTATAAACCTTACTTTTAGACTGTAATTTGTATCCTACGATAATCTATTTAATTATGGGGTCAAAAGGTTCTATCTGAATAATATATCACATCCAAAGGCCCCTGCAACAAGAGGTCATATTTATACCTTTTTACTTCCCCACCTCTCCCAATTCTGAATAAAACACACATTTACCAGTAATTAAATATAAAATATGCCTAAACAATTATCAAATTATTAATTGATGCTAGAATGTTCAAGGTTCATTTAGTTGATCACTTAGATTCTTTTAATTAATGTAGTAACTTGGGGTAATGAGTTGCTTATAAAAATCCAAGTTAGTTAGATTTCAATGAAAGTAGTAAAATAGTCAACTATTTTATTATAGAGAGTTTGGATTATAAGTGTGGCATGAAAATATAATTCAAAAATGTTATTTGTCATTTTAAAATGGGTTTGAATGCTTGTGTTTTTTTTTTTTTTTTAATATACATGTTGATAGAGCAGAGGGCAAAAAAAGCACTGTTTATTTAATCAGAAGGCTTATTTTTAATACTGCCTCTGACACTTCCTGCCTGTGATATTTTAGACAACCTCTGAACCTCAATTTTTCATCTCTGAAATGAAGGATTTGTTCTAGATGAACTGTAGTTTCCCTTACATGCACACACACACACACACACACACACACACACACACACGCACAATGGGGTGGACAAGGTCGGAGTAGAATATTCATATTAGAAAATATTTTCCAAGCATTGCATGTTGGAAACACATATCAAGGGATTTTCCCCCCTACAGGTCATTATATGGTTAGCTAACTGGGTAGGAAACACTTCTTCACATCTTCCTTCCCCCCTTTTCATCTCATCAATCTCAGATTTCTGCTGCTAAAGACAATAGAATCCAACGGGTCTGACAGAGGTTATTTTAACAACTTATTTAGTGTAAAACTGTATTGTATAGAATAATATTTGACAAAAGATAAGATAATCTGGTTCAATTTAGAAAAATAATAGTATGTAAGACTCATAATTAGATATAGTTATTTATATACATTTACAAAACAATACATGTATAGGTATATATGCATTTATATATGACTATCGGTATAAGTTTTTTGGCTAATGAAAAAATGGAGTAGCCATTTCAGTAGAAGTTTGTACATTATAGAGAAACACATGTACATTGTGTGTGTGTGTATGTGTGCATGTGCACATGCACCTGTGTGTATATATTTTAAGACTAGGAAGCTGAAGTTTTCTGCTTGGGAATCATTATTCTAGAGCAATTCTAAACCATTTACAATCACATTTTCATATCAATAAAAGTATTCTTAATCATATGTCAGTTTTTCTTATTCAGAAATTGTACATGTATACAATACTACATTTATAAAAAATAAGATGGGATATAAAGTGATAAAACAATTTAGAAAGTTTGAGATAAATTGAAATGCTTGATTCAGATAGACTAAAAGGAAGAGAGAAAGGCAAAAAAGAAGAAAAAAGAAGGAAGGAAGGAAGAAAAGAAGGAAAAAGAAGAAAAAAGAACTTTTAAAGTGCTACTAAGGGACAGTTTGGTGGCACAATAGTAAAAGTGTAGGCTCTGGAGTCAGGAAGACTCATCTTCCTCATTGAAATCACTTCTCAGGCACTTATAAACTGTTTGACCTTGGACCATTTGCCAGTTTCTTCATCTGTAAAATGAGCTGGCAAAGGAAATAGCAAACTTTGGTAGTATCTTTGCAAAAAATAAATAAATAAGTAAATCCCAAATCTAGTCACAAAGAATTAGACATGTCTGAAAACAACTGAACAGTAACAAAACATTTACCTTATGTCAGACACTAAGTGCTTCTAGGGAGTCACTGGAGTTTAATGAGTAGGAAAGTGACTTGGTCAGCTCTGTCCTTGGAGAATTTAACTTTGCTAATCCTGTGGAGAATAGTTTGGAGTTGAGAGAGATTTAAGCAGGGAGAATGATTATGAGGTTATTGTGATAATGGAATCAACAGATGGTGAAACAAGGTGATAGATAGCTACATGTGAGTAGTAAAAGAGGGTAAAAGTTTTTCAGCTGTTGTAACAAAAATTGGAAGATTTATCTAATACTTTCATATACAGATAACCCCAGGGAGGTGAATCTAAGTGGTCAATAGAGTGATGGTAGCATCAAAAGAAATAGGAAAATTTAAAGAAGAAGGAAATTTGAGGGGAAAAAAGAAAATGTAATAAAATTTGCCTTGCAAATTGCAGTTTATTCATGCACAAGGAGATGGACTGAAATGGATTTTCCCGGCCTCTAAATGGTTATATATTGGAGCTCAGTGGGGAGACACAGTAATATCATGTCATGAAAACCCAGTGGGGAAAGAGAATTCAAGAAGTAACAAGTGTTGCATAGAAATCTAAAAGAATGAGGACTATGTGAAAGTCATTAGATTTTCTCAATTAAGAGCCATTGTCTCAATTATAGGGATTTGTATATTTTTTCCTCTTCTTTGCCTTTATTCTCCATAGTTGCTAGATGTTTATTTGGGGAAAGTTAGTATCTTGTGCTACATTACTGTGTTTCCATCAATAGTTGGTTAATTTAAAGAATGAAGTTAACGGGCCAATGACCTTTAAAGTCTTGTCTTGCTCAAAATCTCTTACTCTATTGTAGATTCCTTTAATATAGGAACTATCTTTTGTATGTTTTTTTTTGTATCCTCAGAGCTTAGCACTTAAAAGTCACTTGATACTTAATAAAGGTTTATTTATTGATCCTTCCTGAGTCTATGGTAGTTCCTATTTATTTTGTAAAAGAGAGTTGGTCAGTTTAGTAATTATCTTTACTTTTTTGGAGAAAACAGGTAGGTGGTACATGGATAGAGCACTGGAACTGAAATCAAAAAGAACTGAATTCAGATCAGACCCCAGAGTGGCTCTGAGCAAGTTATTTGACCTCAATCTTCTTCAATTTCATTGTGAATAAAATGGGAATAATAATAACAAAGATTATTATGAGGATAAAATGAGATCATATTTGCAATTTGCTTTAAAGTACTATGTAAATGTGAACTATTATTTGCACATAAAACTTTTTTTTTCCTTTTCTATGAATTTATATATTATTTCATATTAGCTTATTTTTTCTTTGTGGTATTCCTGTTTCTTATAACCTGCAGAGAAATAAGGTTTAAATTCAACATGTTTGCTCTCTTCATGGAGCTTACAAATACCTAGCATAAGGTAGATACTTAATAAACATTATTTGATTTTGCATAATTTGAATTTGAATCTATTAAGGAACTAATTCTTACTTCCATTTTGTTTAAGGTATGTGGCCATCAGATAAGATGGTCAGATTGTTTCAAAGCCTTTTAACTTAAAAACCAAAATGTTTTATAATAGGTGCCATTATTAACAGTAAATATAAATACCATTTCTAGTGTTTGTGATTTCTTTTTTTTTCCTTTTCTTTTCTCCACCATTACTAATTTTAAATATTTTAAATGAATAACTCAAATGTCAATCTGATGCCTTCTTAGTATGAGGGGAAAACTCATAAACTAGAAAAGAAAAGTGCCTCTAAATGTTGGGATAGGCTTATAGAATTTCATCATGAACATCAAAAAATTCAAGTAGTGACTGTCCTGAGTTTTATATATATATATATTCTCACTATAAATTATGAGTATCTTCAGGAAACTTAGGATATAAGCTCTTTCCAGATCGACTTTTCAAATTATGGTTAAGAACTTGAGATTTTACCAGTAACTAGCAAACTGATGAACTAGTAATAAATTGTCCCTTGACTTATCTGAGGTCAGCACTTCTCTTTCAGCAGATTGCTGTAGCTAATCCCAGTTGTCATTCAAATGACTGTTAGGAGCTGACATATAGCTCTCCATAGTACTCTGGGAACTCATGGGTCTGTAAGTATAGTGCTTTAACAACCAAATCATTACATAGGACCTCACTTCGTCCTTTATTGCCATGAAGACAGAGTTTGATAGTTCTATACCTTTTATCAAAAACTCAACATTTGTCAGAAAAAACATTTTTTTCCTAAATAAGGTTTCCATTTCTTCACTATATTTGAAATGAAATATATATTTTTTAATTTTTGATGTTTGTTTTAAATAGTTCTTATCAAATATGTTATGATTTCCTGTTTGGTTAATTGATTGAGGATGAAATTTAATACTATTTGATAGAGTCAACTCTAACCTTTAATACTTCCATCTACCATAATATGCTTTTTAGTTATTAGATTTAAAAAAAGAACCTTTTTTTTTCTATGAAATTTTTTTGGATGTTTTTATAGAAGTTTGCTGTTTCTCTCTTCTGCTTTGTTCTCCTTACATAGATGAACTGTATTGTTTTTGCCTTTCTATTTCCAATATTTAATACTATGGTTCCTTGGTGTTTAATATATATCTATTGAGTTGATTAGTTTCCTCACATTTATAGACAATTGATATGAAAGGTAAAGAGCTAAACTTCCAAATGGATGACTCAAAACTTTCTGGAACTCAGACTCTGTTTTTTCTAAATATTGCTTTCTTTAAAATTAAATTTGTTTTGTTATTTGTATTGTTTTCTATCCTTATGGGACTAATAGTTTATAATGAAATTATTATATTTTGTAGGATTATGATAAAACTCAATGTTAACTGATGGTATTACAATTGACATTTTAAGGCAGGTTTTCTAGAATTATTTTTAATATTAGAATCAGTCTGTTATTTAACAGGCTATTGAATATTTTTAATTGTTATTGAGAACCAGTAAATCAGCTATTCACATCAATATGCAGTAAATAAGAAATCAGGACACTATTAGAGACATTGTGGCTTGGAAACTATACCAGAAAGGACTTAGATATGTAACTATGTAACTCTGGAAAATAATTGACTCTTTGATGTGGTTACCTTATTTTTAAACTGCATTTGGAAGATTTTTGGAAGATCCTTTCCAGAAAGCTCAAAATTAGTCTGATTCTCTATACATGGGAGGTGCATCCTTTTTTCCCACCTTTTAATTAGTTTTAAGCAAAGTTCATACAGTTTATATCTTTTCCCAGACCACACTACCTGCTCTTTGACTCTCTTCTTCCTTATTTCTCCCAAGCAAAACTTGTATCCTTCCTTTGGGCTGCTGGACTCTGATAAGTGAGACTTCTTTTTATCTTAATCCAGAACCAGATGAGTAGGTAACTTTGTGACCATTTCCTAAACGTGTTACCTTAAAGACCCTCTCCAACCACCCTTTGCAAACTTTAGCTCTCCTTTATTTTTACTTCCATAATTAGGATGTAAAGTCCTTGAAAGGCACAGTGTCTTCCTTGCTTATATCTGTATTCTCAGCATTTAGTATGGTTCCCAGAACATAACAAGTGCTTAATAAATACTTTTAAATTAATTAGTTGTTCATTCACCAGGGAGACAATATGATACTGACCGTAGAGGACTGGAAAACTCAGCATCCCAAGTTCCATGAGTTAATTGAAAACCAGAATATCCAGATAAAGGGCATAAAACAACAACAACAAAATCGCCAAAGTACTAAACAGCTGTCACAGAAATATAGACTTGTGAAATAAAATATATGTCTTAACTAAAATAATATTTCTTGAAAATGAAGAACAACATTTTTTATCTTTTTAAGTTATTAAAACATCTTAAATTTGAAACTTGATCCTGTCTGTTTTCAACTAACCCAAGTGGAATATCCTGGGAATAAAGCATTCACCATATGAGGTAAATGAACTCTTCCAGTGCACCAAGGTACCAATTAATGCCCCGGAGGAGGCAAATTACTCAGTGGTATCCTGCTGTCCTACAGGACTGAATTTTCTGCAAATGGTCCAGTGGCTCTCTTATAGAGAGTAGATTACTCCTAATAGGTCTCCATAGGACAAGGTCCAATTTAAAATTGGAAATTAGATTCCATCTGATCGGTGAGCTGTGACATCCCAAATGTGCCATAGAATATTCATGCATAGGAGATCGCAAGATATAAAATCTCCTTGAACAAGCCTTGGAAATACAATGCACAAATAGAAATACTTGATACTCAGAGGGTATTATATATACCTTAAAAAGTTTATGTGCCTAAGATCTTTATCACCTGGTCATAATCTAGGTACACTTTAGTTTTTCAACATCCTTCTGAAAACGTAAACCTTAATAGAACCAGTATGAAATTCTGGTTTCTCTAAGAATTTTCCATCTAAAATGGATACTTATAAGACAAAAAACAAAATAGACATCTCTTGAATTTTTGTTATTTCAGTCTTCTTATGCTACAACACTCTGTATGTTTAATATTCCATTTACTTTCAAAATCCATCTGAAATGAAATAATATAAGAGTATGGAAGAGAAAATTATAAGACTTATGTGACAGGATATATAACATTGAAAAAAGCCCAACTCTCTACATTCCGACTTCAGTGCTGCCTTTTTCCTTCTTACTTTTTTTTTAAGAGAGGGAATACTTTTAAATTTTTATCGACACAATATCCTATCCAAATTAAATTTCAAATCCCTGCCCTGCCACTTATTAGTTATTCGATGACTAACTTAGCTTTTCTAGCTCCAGTTTCCTTATCTATAAGCTTAGGGGGTTGAACAAGTTGTCCTTCAAGATCCTTTGCAGGTCTATTGATGATCTTGTTATCCCTTGAACACCTTCCCCCATATATAAAGTAGATTGCCCACAAAATAGTGCTTGAATCAGTTGTTATATATATATGCCACTTTTCAGTTTTTTCTTAACATATTATTTGTTGTGAGATAGAAAGGAAGGACTCTTTAAGTTTAATAATTTTGTCTGGTGATGTTTGTTATATTTGACATAAGTTCTATTGATATTTAAAGCTATCTTCATTTATATCATTCTAATTTTCATGTTTTAGAAGGCTTTTCTTTATTCTTTATCACTTCATTAATTTCTCCCAAAGTTTATTTTAATTCTTCATATTTACTTTTTTCTAGTGGTCTAAGAATATTCAATTCATTCATACATAGTGATTTTTTTCAACTAAAATTACCTTTCAGGTATTTACTAATAAAATAGAATTGCTGTTATTATTGTTTATATCTATCATCATGGTTCTGGAGAAGACTTTTGAGTACCTCTTGGATAGCAAGAAAATTAAATCAGTCTATATTTAAGAAATTCAGGCTATACACCCAGAGGTTGATTACTGAAACTTAAATACTTAGGCCATATTATAAAAAGATAGACCTTATTAGAAAAGACTCTCACATTGGGAAAGATTGAAGGCAAAAGGAAAAGGGGATAGTAGAGGTTAAAAAGAATAGATAGTGTCATGTAAACAATGATCATGATTTTGGACAGACTTCAAGACATACTGGAAGGCAGAAAAACCTGCTGGGATATGGTCCAATCACAAAAAAACAGGACATGACTAAACAACAGTATGAATCATTATACACAGACTTAAAGCTCTAAGGAAATTAAAGGACATTCAGTCTAACTTTCTTTTCTGAGATGAGGAAAATTGAAATGTTCAGTGTCGTACAGGTAGCATCAAAATCAAGATTTTTATCCAGGTCCTCTACATTCAAATCTAATACTAGAGCCACAATAGTATCCTGATACTTGGTTATTTCTTTTACTTACAGATAATATCTACAGAGTAGAAGGCAAGTAAAGGGATTGCTAGTCAAAGGGAAAATTTTTTCTTGCACAATTCCATATTTACATTCCCGAATGATGCAACTTACATCAGCAGTCAATGAGCATGGCTATTGTCATATAACACTTCCAGCCTTGAATTTTTTCACACACACACACACACACACGTATGTATACATACACTAGACATGATGTTGATGAAAGTCTTAAATAATGTTTATTCAATGAACCAGAAGTAAGACTTTGAGTATTATTTGGGAATTTTATGGGAGAATAGACCAGCTAAGTATAAGGGGAAAAATAAGAACTAATGCTTTCCTACAAAGTAGTCAGCAATCTGACACTAGGGATATTCAAGTAGAGGCTTCATAGTCATGTTTCAAGGATATTGGAAAATAGCATCCCTATATTTTAGAGAAAATATTTCCCTAGAAGACTTGTAAGTTTTGTTCTATTGTTGATGCTATATTTTTGTGACAATGATTATTCATAACATAACACTCTCATGGATTGGGAGAGTTACATGGATTCACTTGAATTATTTATCTACTGAAAGTAACTGACAGAGTATATAAACATTAATGCAATGCATTTTAGTGTCTTGTGGAAAATGAATGAAGAGGGTTGTGCTGGGGGTGGGGGAAAAGGTTGCTTTTTTTTTAATTTACGAAGAAAATTGCTCTGCTTCAAATTCAGCAGAATAAGGATTTTCAACAGACTCAATATAAGTAAACAGATTGCTTCAGAGAAAATATTTTGACATAAACCGGAATATTTGCATGGCCAAATAAATTCTGCCATTGAAGAAATCAATATTTTTTGGAAGAAAACATCTTATTTGCTCACTTACAAGTATGTATGTAACATTTCTGCCATATAGAGATTTCACTTGTTCTCCTTTCCATAATGATCATCTCCAACTACTTTGTATGCACTTTTCACGAACACATAGGAAGGACCTCAGAAATCATCTAACCCAGTCCTACTAACGTTTTACACATGAGGAAATTGACAATAAGAGAGCCTGTGTGGTTTAACCAAGGAGAAAGAAGTAATGTCTAGGACTGGAAACCTGGAAATTTGCTACCAATTGAAAATGCTTTCCATGATGATACCAAGTGTCTCGATCAGCTTAGAGATAAAAGAAGGTCTCTGAATATGTATGTGAAAGTTCTGTGATTCCATAAGAATCAAAGATTTCCTCTGTGAAAATCTCTTTTATTAACTAACTTTGCAGCCTCTCCTTGACTTAACAGATAAGTACTATTGCCTTGCCCCAGGTTAAACTTGAATCCCTCAGAGGTAGGAATTCAACCTCCTCTTCAAGACTCTAATTCCAGCAATGACTGAAGACATTTTAATGTAAATAACATTTGTGTTGATTGACAATTTCATTAAAAGAACACTTTTTAATGGCTACTGAGTCAGAGATTATGGTGAAATTAATATTTTGAAAACTACATCTTTTGTCTTCTGTGTAAAAGGTTCAGATGATAATGTAAATGATCAAACTTGCTTCTTATGAGAATTCAAAGTGTGAACTTTAATTAGGTGGTAGGAAAGAATTTAGTGACCTTGTAATTCATTGAATCATAATCCTGAGATGATGGGAGTTGATTGCATAACAAGCAAGTTAGTTATAAAGGAAAATTATTTCTTCATTGATTTTATGCAGTATTTTCCCATTGCTTTTGCCCATATATGTTCTACAGTAGCTCAATGAAAGTAGCAAATTAGATGACATTTTATCACCCTTTTTTTTTTTTAGAACAAATTTGATTAGGAAAAAATTGCTTCCACACACTGGCAATTTCCAAAAGGGTACAGCTGCATAAAATATTTCTTCCCATATAATACAGTCTGAGTTTTAGCTCCTTTAACATGATTTTTTCCCTAAATACAATAGCTGTCTCAGCTTACAAGGTTATTACTCTAAAGTACTAAAAGGGTTTATTTTATTTCATGTTCTAGGAAAACTATATATTTTTAATATTAAATCTTATTATCCATTGCATACTTTTCATTCTATGGTTGTAAATGTGGCATCTTGAAATATTATTTGTTTGCTGAAGATAATTAGATTCGCTAACTTCAAAAGCATAAAGAACAAATATCTTCGCCCTTAATCCCTGGTTTCCATGTGCCGAAAATGCATCTTGCTTCATTAAAAAAATACAATTATTTATGTTTTATAACAACTTATATCAAGGCTGGTGTGCCTCTAAGATAAAATATGTTTCAAGTTGCTGAAGGTTTTAGGATTCACTTCATTCCTTACAAATAGGCACTAAGCATGTGTTATCACAGTGTAACACATGCCTGGTGTGTTTCATTGCTCAGTTAAATCATACAATCAACTGGCTCTTCACATTGGAAAGTCTCTTGGGCCAGAGCCAATCCTTTTCCTAAGGCTGACATCAGCTGTGAAAAAGGGTCTATTAGTTTAATAAATCAG
Source organism: Sminthopsis crassicaudata (assembly GCF_048593235.1). Taxonomy (NCBI): domain Eukaryota; kingdom Metazoa; phylum Chordata; class Mammalia; order Dasyuromorphia; family Dasyuridae; genus Sminthopsis; species Sminthopsis crassicaudata. The sequence continues at coordinate 95,350,410 of NC_133621.1, read as the reverse complement.
TTTTACATCAAAGGAACCCTTTTCACAAGAAGTAGGAGTGAGAGGAAGCTTACAAAAGAATTATGTTTGAATCTGTGTCAAAAATAAACATAAGTCTTGAAATGAATTAATCATCCCCACATAGTACTTATTAAGTCTTTAGATGTGCCCTTTTCTCTACTTGGTGTCTGGAGAGTAGACCCCCTGATTGAACTCAGTGTCAGAGTTCTGGAAGCCCACAAATCTGTTGTGTTCTAATAGTAGCTCAATCACTGATACCCTGTGTTTATGGATATGACATACATTTTTGCTTCTCTGTTCTCATCAGGAATTGGTAATAATATCATTTAACTGAATAAGTTTGACTCAGAGAGTTCATAAACTGGAGCTATAAAACCTAATGAAAATAGAAAATGATTGTATACTCAATGCTAAATAGAATTTTTCAGTTATACACTGATGCCATTTAGGACACTTAGAGCTCAGTATTTCATCTTAGGATAATTTCTCAGCAATATCCACCTGGACACCTGTAAATAACTGTAAGCATCAGCAAAATCATAATAATAACTTGTGGTTTGTTGTTGTTGCTGACATTTTTGGATGCAATTGTGATTAAGTGATTTGCCTGGGGTCAAATTGTTTGTATGTGGGGTCAAACAACTTGTATGTATCTGAGATCAGATTTGAATTCTGATCTTCCCAATTCCAGTGCTTGTGCTCTCCTTTCATCATGCCATTTAGCTCCCCCATAATTAGCTAACAGTCATTCTGTTAGCAATCATCTGTTGATTATTTACTATGTGGTAGATACTCTTTTAAGTTAGCTATGAGGATACAATGAAAGCTAAAAATAGCCTCTGCCTTTAAGAAACATAAGAGGAAAATAATGAGATATCAGTGATAATGTTATGCCACAGTTCTCACTTTCCATAATTATCCTGACTCGGTCCTGACTCAGTTTCCCTGCTTCTCTGTCCTGTACAACCTCCCCTCCCTCTTTATCAGAATATTTCATAAGGATAAAAAATCTTAAATTTTAGAATATCAGAATGCTTCTCCCCATGTCCGGGGTTCCTCCCCCCATGCCTCCCCTCACCCTGTCAAAACCAGATTGTCAGAGTACCATTCCTGCCTCTGCCCCTGCCTCCCTCTACACCTGAGTCTGAGCCACTTGTATATATGTCACTGAGAACTCTCATTGTTTGCTGGGTTCTTTGAGAGGATAGTCTCATTCAGCCCTGGGACCAAAGCATGGATCCATTTGGTCCCAGGAAATCTCTCCCATTTAATAAATTATTAAATACTCTCTAATTTCTATCTTGCTCAGTTTCTCCAGCATTACAATAATAGAGCCAAAAGAACTGAAATTTGTATAACTCTGACTATACAGGTATCATTTGAGCCTCCCCAAAACACTGCATAAATGCATCATATTTCAACACACTTCAGTAGGGATAAATTGCATATTGTGGAAATATTAATGATCAATTATAATGAGTCACAAATGTTAATTCCTATATAGGTATGAATAGTTAAAATTCTTCCCTTTTGCTATCTGGATAATCAACTCAATGTTTATTAGTGGAAATACCACTAATATATAGCTCTAGGGAGTTGTTTTGGGTTATGACTTTTCCCAGAGTCACACAGCTGAGAAACCTCAGAAGTAAAATTTGAACAAGTCTTCCCAACTTTGAGCCAGAAATTCTATCTACAATAATCCATGAAGTTTTCTAAAGTAGTAGATTAAAACTGCCCTGAGATTTTTGGACAACGCTATCTGTATACATGTAATATACATGGGCCCAAAAATTGTACCACATATAATTTGCATCCATTATATATGTGTATATATATATATATATATATATATATATATATATATATATATATATATATATATATACCAACAATACATGTGTATTTCACCCCATATAATGGATGCTATTGCATAGTAAATATACTACAAAAATAGGTATGTCATGTAATTATCACAAATACTCATATTTGTATATATGTATACACAACCTTTTATTCTGCAACTGTGGACATTTAAAATTTTCTTTAAAGTTCAGTTTTATAGATTGAGCTAGTTTTTTTCCCCCACAGATTATCAGTGAAATGAAAAATGTTGTGATCATTGTATATCATATGACTCAATATCTATTTGCACAATGTATTATTTGACTATACCATATCATTATTACTTAGTCCAGAGAGTTTCTACAAAATTACCAAAAAAGTCCTTATACTTACTATCAGTGCTATAAAAAAAAGCATAAGGTTAAGGTAAAATGGAAATCTGACCAAATGTGCCCATATAGCTGAAGGAGATGAGGTGAGATCTCAGGACAGTTGTGAAAATTGAATAAGGTGTCATCTACTTCAGAGTTGGAATAGGCCTGAAGGTTTTTGAGCATTGATTCAAGGGCATACTTAAGTCCCTTTCCTGTCCATGAAATCATTTTCTCTCTATTTCAATCAAATATGGACAACTATGTACTTACTGATCAAGTTCAATTTCTTCGGTAGTTCCCACATGTAGAATGTAAGATCTTCAGCCAATGAAGATGAGGGTCAGTGGTGGGAGGGCTGTTTGCATTAGAGATTTAAGTGTCAAACCTGTCTTGAAAGGTGCCTTTTCCCTAAATTGCCTGCTCCATGGGTAGGACACCCAATTTAACAAAAAGGTACAAAAAACTTTTGTCTTGCTGCTAGAGATCTCTCCAGCTTTTTTTTTTTAAATGATGACCTCTCACCGTTTCTGAGCCACACATAGCAAATAATTAATTGTTTGATTTTTGTAGGAAAACAAGCAAAAAAAAACACTTCTCTTTCTCAGGGAGAAAGGCAAACTTTAATTAAACAGTCATCCAACAGTGAAAAAGAAATTAGCCCAATTTTCAAAAAAATTAATTCTCCTGGTGAGATGTACCAACAAATTCCATTCCTAACTTGTAGTTGTTATTGTGTTAGCTATTCATCAATTCTCTTCAAAATAAGCATTCTCCTTTTCATAAGAGAAATAAGAATTCTGTTTTTGTCAAAAGTGATCACTTTGTCAAATTTTTTTGTTAGGTGATTTCCTTTGTTACAAAGAAATTTGTATGTGTATATGTTTGAGGTGGGGGTAGTAAGAGTGATAGATAAAAGATATCAACAAAACTTTATTTTTATTTTAATACAATAAAGCAGGATTCTGTGCCAGATGTAAAAAATTAATAAGGTAGAGTATCCTTAAGGACAGAGTAATGCTTTCAATGTTAGGAAAGCTCTTTTAGTTTGTCTTTTTGATGTTTCTAAAGATAAGGAAAAAATAGTGAAACAAATGGCAAAATACCTGTTGAAATCAACCCAAACTTTGCATTTTCCTTTCCATATACAGATTCCCTGAAGTAATGTTCTTTTAAAACCATTGCTATTTAGATATCACATATACCAAGCCAACAACACAAATAAATGAAAAATCCAATAGAAATGTCACCAAGAGAGATGCATGCATGTAAGGAAACACCTTTGATATCATAAGATGAAGTCTGTGAAATCTTGGGATGGAAGCTTACATCCATATTTTTTGTGGGTGTATTTAAGCAGCTTGTCCATCTATCTAGGCCTATATCTGTCTAGAAGATACTTTACATCATTTATTTATCTGTAAAGAGACAGTCTGAAGTCAGAGGCAATCTTCATTTTAGTCAGGTACTGAATGTAAGAATTCTGAAAAGCAATTTGGGGCCAAGATACATCTTTTTTCTCAGAAAGAAGTTGTACTTAACAGGGATCTGGAGTATAACAGCTCAAATCTACTTTTGCAGAATGAGATGAAATTCACAGCACAGCCCCCAGTGAATTCTCAAACACAGATGTCAAGATTTTTGTATGGTTAAATTGTATACCCAAATCGGATACTTCCTTCTTTCATCATATCACTCAGTAGTCAACTTTCAAATAGACACCTGAACATTAATAGTGTCAAATATTTAATCCGTGATAATGTTATATCATTACCCAATATATTACAATCTTTTGATCATTAAATATGGGGCAGCTAATGGCACAGTAGGTGGAGTGCCAGGCCTGCAGTCAAGGACACTTATTTCTGAGTTCAAATTTGACCTCAAAAACTTACTAGCTATTTTATCTTGGCAAGTCACTTGGCCCTATTACCTTAGTTTCCTCATATGGAAAATAAGATGGGAAAGAATATGACAAATCATTGCAGCCAACTAAATCCCAAATCAGACCATGAGGTATTGGACGCAACTGAAAAAGAGTCATGTCTAAAATGCAAATTGCCTTTATCACCCATCTCTGTTAACACAGATTGTTAATTTGATATATCAGTTTACTTCCACACTCCTTAATTCTTTTCAACAAATATGTATTAAGTGTTCCAGGTACTGAAGTAGGTGCTGGAGATACTATACGGTAATAAAAAGGAAACATTACTGAAATAAATAACTTCATTCATTTGGCCAAAGGCATATTTTAGAGATAAGTAAAATGATTTGTCTGGAATAAAATCTAGAATATTAACAACTTCCAATAACTTTATGGCCAAATTTTCATTACTATCTGTCTTATTCCATTTCTAAGTAGTTTTATTTATACTCAGGCCCAATGAAATCTTAAATCCATAGGCACAGGTTTTATGGGATCATAATTTACTATTAGAAGTATAGAATGAGGAAAGGATTTACTTACATTAGAATATATCAACAATGACCTTATATAATAATATGAAAATGATTCGGTTCTTTGTCACTTTTGCTTCATGAGACAATTGATTCTTGCTGCAAGTCTGTTAGCTTATTCCAAAGCCATATGGCTATGAAAGTTAGTCTAAACTGCTTTTTAATCATATCTGATTACAACAGAAAATAAAACAGCTCTTTTTCTTTCTTAAAGGCTTTTGAATAAGTTCCTATGATCATGTCCATACTCCTAATACAGCAAAACCAAAAAGAGAAATGGCTTAAAAAGAATTCTGAAATGTAGTTATTCCCTCAGCTCATTATCATATGCCAAGAACAATAATTACTCAAGCATTGGGTCATTAACTTTGTCTTCCAGGGCATTTAAGTAAAACTGTTTATTTAGCAAATATTCAAAAACTTTTGCTAAATTCAATTAGCTATTATTAACTACCTCCTATCTATAAAGTACTTTGCTTTTAAAGTGCTAACCTCAGAAAAATTTATACACTGGAAAACAGTCCTTTCCCTCAGTATGTCTGTAGTCTTTGGATTTAATAAATGACATATCATTTAAATTGTAAATGATTTACCTCAAAATAATTGTTTGAGTCCATTCTTTAAAGGCATAAAACATATAAATGAATTATCCATTTTAACGAGAGGAAAGGAAGAAAAAAAAGTCACTTATAGTTTAGATTCATAGGTTCTGGTCTATAAGATTCTCCAAAATTTTGTGCTACTTTACATCACTTTATCTATGCTTTCGAATTATCTCACTCAGTCTTCTAGTCAAATTCTACTCATAATTCCACATTCAATTCCTGCACTGTTTCAGCATCATATCTTTGCTCACATCTTTTGGGAATTTGGAATATATTTTTCCTAATGGCTTATTCTTAACTCTAATATCTACCTTTTGAAATCTTATATTCAAAGATTTGCTAAAATGCTAGCTCTTCCATGAAATTTTTCATGATGTCTCCACTAAGAAATTAACTTTATAGGTCTCCACCTAATTTTTATTAGCTTCAGGGAGAATAAGTAAAAGCTAGTCTTGATTTAAATCCAGTTGGTTTATCTTGACACCATTTAAAAAGTCATCTCTGGATAATAGTGATTTTTCCAGTAGATACTGCCTCTTCAATTCCCACAAGCTGCTCAAAAGCCTCTAGGCTTCCTAGAATTTCTATTAAGATTCTACATACCCCAGTAATAGTTTCCATCTTATGCTTATTCACTTTCTTTGTTGATACCCACAACAGCTTTGATTATTCTTCCTCTTTATTGGAACCTTGAAGGAGCTGGCAAGGAAGGAATTTTGAGGTTCCCTAAGGCTTAGCTCCTAGCAAGTATCTTTTAAAATAAAATGCTTTTCACCCCAGCCTTCAGGGCTGGTACAGCTGGCACATTTTAGAAACAGAGATAATGCTTAGAATGGCACCCTGAATGTCAGTATTCATCCAAAAGGTTGCAAGTAGAAAATAATATAGAAACAAAATTAGAGGACCTTCGTGAATGCAAGTCAGTAGGTCCAGATTATCCACTTAGGTATTATTGTAGTCGTCAGATGTGATTCTTTTATGACAAGGATTTTCCGTCATAAGATAATCATTTTCATCCAATTTTTTTAAAGTATTTAACAAAATGTCTTATGCTATCATTTTAGAAAAAAAAAATAAATAAGGGATGTGGGGGTAGAAATTAGAGGCATTGCATGGATTTAAAACTGATTGAATGACCAGTACCCAATAGTAGTTACTAATAATTTACTATTAATCTAGAAAGAAGTCCATGTTACATTATTCAGGGAATCTCTTTTTGACTCTGTGTTTATTTTTTTTAAAGTCAGAGGTTTGTATAAAGTCATAAATAAAATGTTTAGCAACTTTATGTTAAGGACATGCCTGGGTGAAGGGGCAGGTCAGTTCTCAGAGGGCCTCCGCATCTGTGCATTGGGACACCTGAGGGAGTTGCAAGGCAGCCTTTACTGATACAGGTGTTGCTTGTGGACTAGGAATGAGATAAATTGGAGGCAGAGGGAAGAGGGGAGAGGTCAGACAACACAATGGCTTCTCAGTCAAAAGGGTCAGAGAAGAGCAATTGCCTCTAGAGTGGCTAATTAACATGCTGCATGACAAAATCATGATTTAAAAATATCATATTAAGCTAGAATATTAGAATCTAATGAGTTTACATATAATAGTGTTAAGTGAAAAGTCTTTTAAAGTATATTTTAAAAATCTTCCTCACAACACTGCATTAGGTAAGACCAATATCACAAACACACACTGAACCATATAATACTTAGTTCCAAGTTTTAGTTCTTTCTCTAGAAATAGATAGTATTTTCCTCATTACTGATCTAAATGTTCACATTACATATAGCTTAGCCATCCACAGATACTCTGTGGTTATTTCACATAGTGTTTTCTTGGTTCTGCTCATTTTACTCTGCATTTCATGCAAGCCTCTACATGTATTTTTTCTAAAATGAACCTGCTAATCATTTCTTATGGAGTATTAGTATCACAATCATACACCACAACTTAGCCATTCCCCAATTGAGGGGCATCTCCTTACTTTTAAATTTTTGTTTCAACAAAGATTTCTTTGGTTCACTGAACTATTGAGAAAAACCAAGTCTTTCATAGTTGATCATCACACATTCTTGCTGTTATTGTGTACAACTTATTCCTGATTCTGCTCATTTCTGCCAGCATCAGTTCATATAAATCCTTCCAGGCCTTTCTAAATTCAGCTTGTTCATCATTTTTTATAGAACAATAATATTCCATTATCTTCATATACCACAACTTGTTCAGCTATTCCTCAATTGATGAGCATCTACTCATTTTCTTATTCTTTACCATAACAAAAGACAAAGAAAATTAAAAACTCATTGCAATTTATATTCATCTTATTATATCTGGAGAATTGTCTTTATTTATGATATTTTAAGGTTATTGATAACCTGGAAAGTATATAGAATTTTAGGATTGATTCCTTGAAATTAAAGGTATTTCAAAAATGGAAATAACAGCAATGGGTTATATAAGCAAATTTTCCCTTACTAAGAATTTTCAAGCAAAATCTGGTGATTTTTAAAGTCTCTTCCACATATAAGTTTCTGACAGTAGAGAATATCTTAATGTAGGAATCCAATATTAATTCAGTTTTTAATGTAATATTAATGTTGCAAATCATTTTCTTTGTAACAACTTGTGAAGTAGATAATATAATATTCTTTCCCCATTTTATAAATATGAAGAAAACTGAAAGTCTGAGAAGTTAAATGACATGTCTATGGTTACAAAACTAAGAAATATCTTGAAATGAGATTTGAATGGTGCATGATGAGGCATAAACTTGCAAAATTCCTGCCTCTGGCTAAATCAGCTAATAGGTTCATTGTTTCATGTTGAATTTTACACACACAAGTGTGTATATATATATATATATATATATATATACACACACATATATATATAATTTCACTTAATATTTTCCAATTATATGTAAAAAATTCTAGCAAATTTTATGAAATATTGGATTTTAAGTTCTCTACTCCTCCCTGAGAAAAGAAGCAAATTGTTTTTAATTATACAAATGAAGACATGCAAAACATATTTCCATATTAGCCATATTGAAAAAAGAAGAAACAAAAATTATGCAATAAAAATAAATAATTATTTTGTAAAGTATGATTTAATCTTCCTTCAGATTTTATCAGTTCTCTTTCTGGAGGTGGATAGCATCTTTCATGATGGATCCATTGGAAATATCTTATGCCATTGTTTTGATCTGAATTGCTAAGTTTTTTGTAGTTTTTCAAGATTGCTACTATTGTGTGCAATATTCTTCTGCTTCTGCTCACTTCATTGTGCATAAATTCATTTAAGCACAACCAGTTGTTTTTTTTTTTCTGAAACCATCCTACACATCATTTCTTATGGCATAATAGATGCAATCACAATCATAAAGGACAATTTGCTCAGTCGATGAGCTTTCCTTCAATTTCCAATTCTTCTATATTGCAAAAAGAGCCGCTATAAATATTTTTTTTGTACACATTGGTCATTTTTTTTTTGATCTCTTTGTGATACAGACCTATCTGTGATATTACTGGGTATGCCAAATTCTTCTCCTGAATAGCTGGACAACTCGATAACTCTACCAAATGTGTATTTTTTTTTAGATTATTTTTACATATCTCTTCTCTCATATGTCCTTTTTTTTAGCCAATCTGATAAGTATGCAATAGTATCATAAAATTATTTTAATTTGCATTTTTCTTATCAGTTATGACTTGGAGCAATTTTTCTTTTTTTGGTGTGACAAAAATATCATCAGTAAAATTTGCTGTAAAATTTCTCCCTAGGTCCCTGTTTTCTTTTTAATTGTAGCTGCATTAGTTTTATTTGTATAAAAGGTTTTTAATTTTTTTCTAATCAAAATGATCTATTTTACTTCTTACAATCATTTCTATCTCTTGTTTGTTTCTTCCATTATTCATAGATATAAAATATATATTTTCCCATGTTTTTCTTATTTATTCATGATACCACAATGTCTCTGTTGACATTATGATTTGGACACTTTATCTATTCCTAGTTTCCATCAAATTGCCTTCAAGTTTTCCAAGAAATTTTTATCAAGTAGTGAGTTCAAATATTTGAGCTATCAGAGCCTGTATATGTGGATTTATCCAACAGTAGATTATTATGGATGTTTACTACTATGTAATAATATGTAGCTGATTTGTTTTACTGTTTCACGAGTGTATTTCTTAGTAGGAGATTGCTTTGGTGACTAGTACTTTGTAATGTAATTTTAAAATATGACATGATTAGGCTTCTTTTCTTCAAGTTTATTTTCCATGAGTCTCTGGATATTATTGACCTATTATTCCTCCAAATGAATTTTCTCATTATTTTTAGCTCTATTTTTCCTTTTTTTTTTTTTTTTTTTTTTTTTTTTTTTGAATTTTGATTGTTAAGATACTCAACAAATTAACTTAGGTAGAATTATCTTTTTTGTTATATTGGCTCCCTCTATTGATGAACAATAAATATATCTTTGTTCAAAATCCCTGACTTTATCTCAGAAGGTAGACTCCTAAGTATTTTATACTATCTATAGTTATTTTAAGTACAATTTCTCTATTTCATACTGCTAAACTTTGGTAGCAGTATATAGAAATGTTAACATTTTATGTAAGTTTATTTTATATCCTGCAATTTTGCTGGAGTTGTTTCAACTAGTTTTGGGTTTCTTTTTAGTTGCTTCTCTAGAGTTCTCTGATTATAGCATCATACCATTTGCAAAGAGTGATGGGCTTATTTTCTCATTGCCTATTATTTATTTATTTGGTCTAGTTGCTATAGCTAGTATTTCTAGTACAATATTGTATAAGAGTGGTGATAATGGAAAGCATCAATCTTACGAGGAAAATTTCAAGTTTCCCATTAATCCCCTTAGTCCATTAATGATAATATTTATTATTAGTTTTGGATAGTTTTACATATTATAGTTTTAAAACTGTATTTAGCTTTAGATACTACTACTACTCCATTAATACCTATACTTTCTAGTGTTATTAATAGGAATAAGTGTTATATTTTGTCAAAGGCTTTATCTGCATCTATTGATGTAATCACATGCTTTTATTTTTGGTATTCATATAATCAATTATGCTTATAATTTTCATAATATTGAATCAGTCCAACATTCCTGTATAAATCCCATGTACTGCTATATATTTGAATTAACATTCATTAGGGAAATTTATCATTCAAATTCGTTCTCCAGTTTACTTATCAAAATCATATTTGCTTCATATAATGAATTCTGTAGAACTCCTTCTTTACCTATTTTCCAAATGAATTATGTATCATTGAGATTCCTTAAATGTTTGATATAAATCCACATAGTCTTGAGAACTTTTTCTTAGGGAATTCATTGATGGCTTGCTTAATTTTTTTTTCTTGTAAAGTAAGGTTATTTATGTGTTCTATTTCATCTTCTGTTAATCTGGACAGGTATTTTGTTTTGTTTTGTTTTTTTCAAATATTTATTTCATTTAGATTTTTAGTTTTCTGGTTATAGCCTATAATTGATCAAAATAACTCTATTGCTTTAATTTCATCATCATTAGTGTTTCAATCACTCTTTCTTTTTTTTATAGTAATTATTTGGTATAACATTAATTAAACTAACCACAGTTTATCTGTTGTGATCTGTTATCTATTCTAGTAGATCTATTATCTATTCATTGATATTTTTCATTAAATTAGATGCTAATTTTATTTTCTAGCTCAAGATTTTATAATTTTCATTGTAGTAATATATCCTTTGATTTTCAAAATTTTCATTTTGGTATTAAATTGAGGTTTTTTATTTTGTCTTTTTCTAGTTTATTTCAGTAATGTACAATTAATTTATCCTGGTTTTTGTCTCTTTTATTGATTTACACATTCAGAAATGTAAAATTTCCTCTAAGAACTGTTTTGGTTACATCCCAAAAATTTTTAAATGTTATTTCATTGTTAATCTCTTTAATGACATTGATTATGTCTCTAATTTTTTCTTTGACCTATCATTCTTTAAGATTTGATTGTTTAGTTTACCATTAATATTTAAACTGTGTTTATATGACCCTTTATTCAATGTATTTTATCACATTATAGTCTGAAAACAGTGCATTTAATAGTTCTGATTTTCTTCATTTGGTTATTTTGCACTTGGTTGCTTCTGCTTTTGGTTCTGCATTTGTATGCTTTAACAATGGTCAATTTTTGGAAGGTGTCTTCTGTAGTTCTTTTTTCCCATTCACTTTTCCCTCCCCAGAGGTCTATCATAGCCAACTTTTCTAAGAGTCTAGTCATTTCTAATCTTTTTCAAATTCATTTGGTTATATGTATCTAGCTCTGAGGTAAGAAAGTTGAGGTCTCCCAATAGTAGAGTTTTACAATTTTCTTCTATAATTCATTTAACTTTTCCTTTAAAAATGTGAATGATATACTATTTGTAGCATACATATTTATGTTGTTATTGCTTTTTGTCTATGGTGGTTTTTATCAAGATGTAATTTCCTGTTTATCCCTTTTAAGTAGGTGTAGTTTTTGCTTTTGCTTGTCTTAGATTATGATTGCTTCCTCCTGCCTTTTTTTTTTTTAAACTTCAGATGGAATATAATAGGTTCTGCTAGGTGGCGCAGTGGATAGAGCACCAGCCTTGAATTCAGGAGGACCTGAGTTCAAATCTGGTCTCAGACACTTAATACTTCCTAGCTGTGTGACCCTGGGCAAGTCACTTAACCCCAACTTCAAAAAAAAAAAAAATCTGGCCTTAACATGTCATTTTCTTCAGTATTTCCATGCCTTTCACCAGACTATTAATTTTTTCATAATATTCTTTCTCTGATCTCATTTATTTGCATAATTTTTCTTCTACTACTCATTTGATTTTGAACATCATTTTTTATCTCTTTCAGGAATTTTTCTTGGGTTTGTATACTATTCATTTTTTTCCTTTGAGTATTTATTTGTAGCTTTTTTGACTTTATTGTCTTTTTCTGAATTTGTATCTTGATCTTTCCTGTCATTATACTTGCTTTTTTATGATCAGATTCTTTTTTTGTTATTGTTGTTGTTTGTTTTGTTTTGTTTTTATTTTTCTACCCTATTATATTAGGCTCAGTTTCCAGGAGAGAAAGGAGAAGCATTATCTTAGGCTCCAAGTTTTTTTTTTTTTTTTTCTCATGGTTTCAGAGCTAATTCTGGATAACTGGAAGTTTCCAGTGCTTCCAAGGCAGTGTGGTCTGGGGAGAAGTGTGGTCATTGCTTTTCTTGTCTTCACTCTGGCCCTAATCCAGAAAAGCCCTGTCCTTAAAAAAAGGAAATGATACAGGGTTCCTGATCCCTTGTGACCAAAAATGAGAATGTCCCTAGAACTTCTGCTCCAACTTGAGTTAAAGTACCCCTTAATCTATCGAGTATGAACCAGAATTGGATAGTGGCAGTGGAGTTGCCACATTCACTTCCTGGTTTTGGTATTAGAACTCCTGTATTTGTGACTATCTCTCTTTCTCACTTGGTCCCACCACTGAGGTTTCATCTATGTGGGCTCTGGGCCAACCTCCACCCCTGTGTCACATATCTCTCTTTTCCCCCCCTCTCCCTCCCAAGACTTCCTTTGTTGTCTTGGGCTAGAAAACCTTGTGTTGGATTTGCCATTCCAACATTTTATTTGAGGTAATAGTTTAAAATTATTTTGAGAGGACTACTGTGAGGGCTCAGTTGAATGTTTCTTCTCCTGACTCTAATTCCAAGTTTTTATGCTAAATTTCCCCAAAGAGTATGTATATTTAATTTTAATGAAAAAAAACACCAAAGTACACACAACAAATACACACACACTTTCTCATTAAGAGACTCAATGCATTTTCTACTAAGGGTAATATGGCTTGCATAGATAATTCAAGAAGAATGTGATCCTGGGGTCTTCACTATGCTGTTACTTCTGGCAGACCTTACTCTCTGAACAAGATTTGATTATGAGCATGATGAGGTCGAGAATTGGGGTACCTAAATGAAATTGGGGTTTAATTGAGGTCTAGTGGCAGGTTTGGGGTACAGGGAGTCAAATAGAGCTCCTCCTGCAATCCCTTTGGATTCAGCACAAGGATACAGAGTTAAATGAGGTCTAGTGGAGGCACAAGTGTCTTCTGTAAAGGAATTTACAGACACAAAAACCTAGGTTGATAAAAGAGGTTTATTATGGGGTTTGGAAGTAAAGTTAAAATCTAGTTAGTAAAGTTGAAGGTAGCACTAAGAGGGCACCAGAACCAGAGTTCTAGTGAGCAGAGATCCTTGGCATGCCAGGTGTAAGGCTGCCATGTTTAGAACCTCTGCAAAGAGAGGTCTCCAGTCTGGCTCTTTTGTAATAAGGGGCTTTGGCTACAAGCTGAAGAGTGCTTGTGGGTAGAGTCCCATGTTGGCTCCTGGCTGGGTTTCTGCCAGGTTTAGAATTTGAATTGAATTCAATAGGTTTTGTGACTGAGCCATTCCCACCCAGATAGCAAAGATGAAATTGGTTGTGCTTGGGGTGGAGTCCCCTCACTGAGGTTTTCTCCTTTAAGGATTTTTCAAAGTTTTGGGGTTTCCTCTTCATTCTCCTCTCAAGCAGTCAAAACTTAAATCCATTTAAAGGAAAAAGACTTGGGGTAGTGGTGTCCCTTATTGAGGCAGAGTTGAAGGAGATTTTCTCTTTGAAAGATTTTCAGAGTTCCGGGCTCCCCTCTTCAAGCCCATTTAATAATTTTTATATGAGCATCAGTATATTACTGAAATATAAATATTGTACATAATTCCCCTAAATTTTTTTGAAATTCATAGCCTAGTCAAGGATTGACATTTTAACATTGTACCCTTCATCCAACTTCCATTGAATGTGTTAATACATATTTAATTCTGAAAAGCATAAATGTGCTCTTTCCTTTCTGAGGCTATAGGAATTTATTGTAATATGAGACTTAACTTACCACAGAATAAATACCTATTGCTTTTGAATGACATTTTTGGCATAAACAATTTCATCTTTATTTTTAAAAATATTTACATTTATATGGCTCTTTAAAATTTGCAAGTCACAACACACATCTCATTTTATTCTTACAACACATCTGGAGGTATTTACTATTATCATTTATATTTTACCTATCAGGAACCTAAGGCAGATGGAGGTTAATAACTAGCCCAGAGTCTTCCAAGTAATAGCTGCTGTCTTGCATACCCTTTGTTCTGACTGCTATTAATGCTTTAGAGAAAAGAAATGTAGGGGGGGAAAAGGGCATCTTTGAAAAATACACATTAATTTAATTAACCTAGAAGTGGGAGGAAGATAATTTTAAGAAAGATTGATAATTAAAGATCCTGAGTAACTTGAAATGAAACTAATCAAAGATAAAATAATTAATATAGATGTTAGAAAAGTTTACCAGGATGTAGCAATTGTTTTTAAGCAAAAAAAAAAATAGCTCAGGTGTAAAGTTGTTCTGTTTAGTTTTGAATTAGTAGCTATGCCTATTTACCAATTTAAATGACCCCATCCTATTCATTTAGAACTTGAGCCTCTTTTTTTCCCTTATTTATAAAATACAGATAATAATATCCACAGCAATTATCTTATTAGATTGTTGTTACTATCAAGTGACATTATCTAAGTCACAGACATTTTAAAAAAATTGTCTGGCATTATTAGCAGTATTGGCTTTAAAGAGTGGTATGATATTAAAATGCTGTGTATGCTTTTTCACTTCTTTAAAACGTGCCTGAAGTTCCATAATTTTCTTCCTCCCTTCTTCCTACTGTCTCCCTTAGACAGCAGATAATCCAATGTGTTAAAGATGTGCAATTCTTCTAAACATATTTCCACATTTATCATGTTGCATAAAAAAAATCATATCAAAAAAGAAAGAAAATGAGAAAGAAAAAAAAAGCAAGCAAACAACCACAAAAAAGATGAAAATACTATGTTGTGATCCATATTCAGTACGTCTGGATGCACATGGCTCTCTATGGGAATTGGTCTAAATTATCTCATTGTTGAAAAGAACCACGTCCATCACAGTTGATCATCACATTATCTTTTTGTTGCTTTGTACAATGTTCTCTTGGTTCTATTCACTTCACTTAGCATCAGTTCATGTAGGTCTCTCTGAGCCTCTCTAAAATCATCCTGTTGGTCATTTCTTACAGAACAATAATATTCCATATCATTCATATACCATAACTTATTCAGCCATTCTCCAACTGATGGGCATCCACTCAGTTTCCAGTTTCTTGCCACTACAAAAAGGGCTGCCACAAACATTTTGGCACATGTGGGTCCTTTTCCCCTTTTTTAATAATCTCTTTGGAATACAGACCCAGTAGAGACACAGTTTGATAGCCCTTTGCATATAGTTCCAAACAGCTTTCCAGAATGGTTGGATCCAATTCACAACTCCACCAACAATTTATGAATTTCCCCTCCAACATTCATCTTTGTCTTTTGCTGTTATCTTAGTCAATCTGAGAGGTGTGGTTCCTCAGAGCTGTCTTAATTTACATTTCTTTGATCAATAGTGATTTAGAGCATTTTTCATTTACTAGAAATAGTTTTAATTTCTTTGTCTGAAAATTGTCTTTTTATATCCTTTGACCATTTTATCAGTTGGAGAATGGCTACTATTCTTATGAATTCGAGTTAGTTATCTATATATTTTAGAAATGAGGCCTTTATCAGAACTGCTGGATGTAAATTTTTCCCTTTTTTCTACTTTCCTTCTAATTTTGAATGTATTGGTTTGGTTTTGGGGAGAATTTTTTTTAAATTTAATATAATCAAAATTATCCATTTTTCATTTCATAATGTTCTCTAGTCCTTTTTTTGGTCATAAATTCCTTCCTTCTCCACAGAACTGAGAGGTAGACTATTCCTTGTTCTCCTGATTTGCTTATAGTATCACCCTTTATGTCTAAATCATGAATTCATTTTGACCTTATCTTGATATACAGTTGAATTATTACTTTCTAATGAAATTGTTACTCAGATCTCTACTCCCTAGCTACATATAACATCTTTTTAAAAACTGTTATTATCTCATAGTTATCCTGTGTATGTCTATATAATCTATCTGTATATCTTTCTATATACACATATGTATGAATTTATCTATAAATTTTTATCTATGTAACTATATACCCACATACATCTATGTGTATCTCTCTCTCTCTCTCTCTCTCTCTCTCTCTCTCTCTCTCTCTCTCTCTCTCTCTCTCTCTCTCTCTCTCTCTCTTTCTCTCTCTCTCTCTCTCTCTCCATGTACATACATGCACATATATATGTATAATTCATGTAGAGGAACTCAGTCAATGTAGACCAGCAGCTGCTTTCAACTAAGACTCTTAGAGAATTGCCCTTTCATTGAAAGGCTTGATTTGCCCAGGTTTCCATACAGTGTCAGAGACAAGACTTGAACCAAGATCAGATATCTATCCATATGCCCTGATTGTATCATATAAGTTTTTCTACATTTAATAATACTACAAATAAATAATACTAATATTCACATAATCAACCTATGATTGAAATTGATATGGTATAAATGTGTTCCTACATTTACTTAGAAAAAGAGGGTACCCAATATTTAAAATATTTTCCATTATTTTAGAATAACTTGGCCCTTAGTTATAAAATGTATGCAAAATATTCATAAATATCTCATCTCCAACAAATTAGGCAAAGTAGAATGTCAGCAATACTTGCTTAAATTCTAGGGGATGGAAGAATAAAATTATTATTTCTGCTTTCTTTTCAAAAGACCAAATGATCCATTAACTTTCACAAATGTTCTCTAAAAGGGACCACATGAATGATGAACATAAGAGGCCATCTTATCATTAAAAATTCATCATAGCTTCAAGGAAGGATTTAAGAGAAGAGCATGTAGTTAGTATGAAGCCTTTGATGAATCCTGGATAAGGCTATAATTAATGTAACCTGAACCTTTTAAATTCATGCTTCAAAAAAAAAAAAAAAAAAAGATAGATAAAATGATCTTCTTTTAGGCAGTCACATGGCGACCTGGGGAATGCAATAATATTTGATTTCTAGTTTTGCTTTTGTTTAAAAAAATAAAAATAATCTGATAGGGGCAACTACCAAATTTCCTTTTCAAAGCAGTGTTATTGGATAGATTAATATTCTCATTTAGAATGTCTAAGCTAAATCTTTATGTAAACATTTACTTTCATTTTTATATATCCAAATCCCTGTAAAGGTGTCTGTGTGTATGTGTATGTGTTTTAAATAATATCTCATTTCTTCCCATGTTTGCTGATTCATCTTTAGTCTTATGAAACCTTTACTAACAGATGTGTCTTTATATGTTGACCAAAAAGTAATTGTCTTCTAGCAGGCCTGTAAAATTGTGTTATAGAATAGAAACAACCTGATTATTTTAGAAATGTCACAAATAAATGAAACTCATTCTTCTCTTCACAGACAGAATCACAATTAAAGACATAAAATCCATTTTTTTTTATAATTTCTTAAAGTGATGTAAGGAAAAAAATAAAACCAGCTCAAACCTTTTGGGAAGGAAAAAAGGGTTTTAATTGTATTATTTCTCCTTTTTTTTTAAATTTAGTACAAACCATAGGCTAGCTCTTAAGAATTCTGTTAAAATATTGATCTGACTTCCCCTTTTTTCCAAAGGAGATCTTTTGTTTTGTTTGTGAATTAGGCCCCATTTGTATTCCCCAGATCTGTGGCTCACTGCCAAAATGTTCCCTGGTGATGCCTGAGGGAAGCCTGAGGCAAGTGACTCTTGTAATGTAGCAGAGAGTGAGGGCAACTAAAGCCTGTGGCAAAGGAAGACTCCAGTGGCAGCTTAGTGAGCCAGCTGCTGACAGCATGGGGTGGTTTTGCAGAATACAATAAACGTTACTGAACTCCTATTAGGGGCATTGGGATCTTGTTGTGATGTCACTGGACATTGACACGGCAAAGAAAGAAGTGAAATCTCTTGGGTGACTTGCAAGACTTCGGTGTCATTCGATTTGAGGACTAAGAGGTATACTGAATAAAAATGTATCAACTGTGATATAATAAAAATGGACTCCTATTGAAAGATGAAGATAAGTGGAAATGTTTTTTTTTGTTTTTTTTTTTTGTTAAGAGATAGGTCTGATCAAGCTAACTTTAATTAGAATTTTGAAGAAAAAGAATGGTTTTTAAAAACCCAGATAATATTGAAAGGAAACAGTAAAACAACTGACAAGTAATATATTGGGCAAAGTAAGTTATTTTGAAAGAAAACACATGGCTGAGATGGTATCCAGTAATTTCTCAAAAGGAAAATTGTTTAGACTATATAATTATAACCTAAGATGTTGCATTACTTGTGTTCAGAACAAATTCACAAGAAGATAAACCATATTTTGCAGGTATTGCTAATTGGGATATTGTACCAGTCTGGCTTTTCCCTAGATATCTTCAAGCTAATCCTTCTCTGTTCTAGATTCCTCCTCCAATCAGGCAATCCATCAAATCACCTGGGCTTTTGATGGGTGAAACTTCACCTTTTCTAGACTAACCCAGATCAAACAATTTCTGGCAATCTACATCAAGATTAATGAAGCAGCTATAACAGTGATATAATTTCTTATATGAAAATTAAGGAACCTATGAATAGTGAAGAATAAGTTAGGCAGGGAAAAGGAAAAGCAGAAATGGTATTGATGAGGGATTGTCAGAGAGATCTTTCCATTTGATGAAGGGTTTTTAATACTGCTCTACTGATAGTTTTTTTTTTTTTTTT
This sequence comes from Sminthopsis crassicaudata, assembly GCF_048593235.1. Lineage (NCBI taxonomy): Eukaryota > Metazoa > Chordata > Mammalia > Dasyuromorphia > Dasyuridae > Sminthopsis > Sminthopsis crassicaudata. The sequence goes on along the minus strand of NC_133621.1, from coordinate 95,331,366 downwards.
TAAGAACTAGCACAGAGATTAATTATATTACTCATGTCTATGTCCTATTCTAAAACTGTTTTGGGAGGGAAAGATTTCTGGATTAGAGGTAAGATTTCATTGATATAGAATACTTTTGGTGAGTAAAATCTCTATAAGTCTAGATTAGCATCTACTCTATAACATAGTTTTAAGGAGTTTCTTGGGTTCTAACAATTTAAGTGACTTACCTAAGGTCACATAGTCAGAGTATGTCAAAAGCTGATTTAGAATATGTGTCTTCCTGCCACTGACAGTAGCCTTCTATCTATTATACCACAATTGCTTCTAAATTAGAAGATTATTTTTCAATAAAATATTAAATAATTTTAAGATTTATTTTCATATTTATTGACTAGATCGACCGAGTAAATTAAAATATTGTACAGTTCATTTTGGCAGTAGTATTAAATGTAAAGTTGGTGATGGATGGGGCAAAGAGTGACAGGGAAGTGATTCTCAAGATTTCCTTTCTTCTGGATTATTCACTCTGGGTTATCTCTTGTTTCTCTCTACTTTTGATCAGGAGTTTGAAGAATCTTTTCCTAAGAATATTTCTAGTCCTTCTAATTTTATTTAGGAGAAATAGGTAAGGAACCAATATCCAAAATGAAGGCAGAAATTATACTTAAATCTTTTATAAGTAGATGTCCTTTTTGGTCATTTTCAAAAATTAGCTGAACATTCATTTCCCATTGAATAGACATACTCACAAAATCTGAAGTTATAAATGTAAGCTCTTTTTGAATTGTGCAGAATGTTTGCAATTTTTGTAGAATGCAAAAGTGCATTCACTTTGCAGATCATTTGAAAATAGTAGAATACATTTTACTTAATGTGTTCCCTGAGAATGCTAACCTCTGGAGTAAAAGAAAAAGTACTAAATTATAGCATAGAAAGAAAAAAAAAAGTTAGTCTAATCAGTATTATAATGACTTTGCTTTTAAAGTGAAGTATATCCCTGTGTCTTACAAATGCATGCAAACTGCCTATAGCTGCAATAAAAAATAATGATGCACTGCACTTAATTACTATTTAGTAAGGCTTTTTATCTGTTTTAAAAGTATTTGTAAATATTTGCTATAATTCTCAATTCTGCAAAAGAGCTAAGTAAAATATAGGTAAATGAGAGTAGTGTAATGGAGTTTCAAAATAGACAATCTATTAGATATCTCTTGGATAATGTATAATAATATAATAATAATATCTTGGATACTATCTCTTCTAAAAGGAAAGAAATATTGAAAATTACCTCTGCAAGTGCTTTCTTATGCTGTTTAATGATTCTGGAATTAATTATGGACTTCTACTAGCTATAAATCTTATTTTTTATATTTGCTTTTTAATTGCTATATGTGTGTATATACATATATATATATATATATATATATATATATATACATATACACATATATATATAAAATATCCTGGGTAGAGTGTAAGTTTTTTTGCAGATATTTTGTTCTTGAATTTATGTGCATAATCATAGGGACTTAGTACATGCTTCTTAAATTGAATGACAATATTTATTTTTAGAGACTATAATTTTCCTGTATATTAGACAGATTAATCCAAATAAAAGTTTAATTGTTCTAGAAGAATTAAAGAAAATCACTACTTCTGTTGCATTCATTTTCTTTACAATAATATTGACAATAGATAAAGTAAATATCCATATAACATAGAAGATAGTTTCTAGAAGGTAAAAGCATTTTATTATACAGAAAAATAAATCCAGGTGATACCTTAAGATATCTGGTAATTTTGCAAAAGTTTACCTGTCACTACAGAAACAAGAATCCTTTCACTAGGCTGTATTCAAAAGAATTAATTTGTTTATAAAAAAATTGAAAGAAAAAGAAAAAAAGAAAGTCTCATGTGTTATGGGCCAAAACTTGAAACAAGGTGCTAAGTCAGTGGAATTGATAGAGACAATAGATAGAGACAATCTAATTTAGCATGGAGCTTAACAGTTCTCTAGTTCATTACATGTATTTAGTACTTACTATAGTTCCACAAGATTTACACTTTTAAGAGAACATATAGAAGAGAACATATCCTCAGCTAGGATTCAGTTGGGAAGATTCAGAAGCCAGAGAAGACAGGTGGGAGTTCAAGCTCTTGGAACCAAGCCTACAGAAGGCCTCCAGAAAACTAGCTGAACCCCAAGTAAAGGAGACAAGACTTTGAAGGAGACAATAAAGGATTTGGACTTTAATACCTGGCTGCATTTGGGGTGATTATACTGAACTGAAAGGAAGGCTGCCTCCAGAGACCCCAAGGAAACCCCAACAAGAGAAGATTACATTTTAGAGAAGAATATTACACTCATGACTCTGGATCTTAGGACCATTCTGTAGATACAATAATAGGGATTTTCTGTGTGAGCATGAGTAATGCATGCATGTGTGTGTATATATATGTGTGTGTGTGTGTGTGTGTGTGTGTGTGTGTGTGTGTGTTCTCAGTAGCATTATTTCTTGGCACACTGTACACTTAACTAGTTGTTTGCAAAGAAAACTTCAGTTTTGCATAGACCCTTGTTTGGAATTTAATTTGAAGTTGGAAGTTAATCTAAAAAATACTAGCCTTCTCTATTCTTCTTTTCCTTCCTTTCCCTCCCCTCTGCACCATTTCTTCCAACAGAATTTCATGTAAGGGTTCTGTAAATATAAAATAATGTTTATAATAATAGCATTTCCCCCATAGCATTTAAAACAGTGCCTCACAGTAGGCAACACAATACATAAATATTTATTAAGTTAATAAATATATGTAACCTAACTTCTTGAATACAAGGCAAAATTCTTATCTTCCTTAATAAACATCTCAATATTTATCTGTCTGCTTGAAATTTGAATGCTACATTTTTTTTCATTGGGAAAATGAACTACAAAATTTTATTGCTTTTAATGCTTCCCTACCTAGTAATTGATAAATATAACAACTGGGTGATATTTAGATTTGTTGGAGTCATAATGGCTGTGCAATTAGCTGCTGTATTTAATCCTCCCCAATAGAAATTAACTAAGGAATCTGCAGTGTCAGTCTCCATGTTAATTCTAGATTGAAGGAATGAACTTAAAGCAATTTTCATTAGTGTGATGGAATTATATATTTTAAGAAACATTCCACTTCACTTAATGAATTGTGGAGAATATGCAAATATCTACTCTAAGGTCCATTTTCATTTCAATGTTAGGATGTGTTCTAAAATTATGACAAAGGCTTCTATCCATCTTCTAATAATTTCAGGACTTAAGAAAAAAGGAGAGTGGAAAAATATTTCAAAGAGAGAAATCTCAAGATACTTGGATGTTTGGTTTAGGGATCCCTAGGTCACTTAATGACTATAGACCTCAAAGTACCAGAGACCACTTGAACGAATAGCATATCTGGGGTACACATAAACCTCAGGGTTCCAATTCACTCTGTATTTCAAAGTAATCCCCTGATCCTATTTATGGCATTGAGCACTTGAAATATAATATGAAGAGTGTACTTTAGAGGATAAAGTTCTTGACTTAGGATTAAGAACATATATATTCAAAGCCCATCCCTGACACATGTGGAATATGTGGAGCTTGATAAATTTCATCTCTTGGATGCCCTAGGCAAATTCTAAATTAATAGTCCTTAGAGGAGGGGACACATTTGCATGGATGGAGGAATCTTTTCACAATGTAATCTCTACCGCTGATGAATCATAGTTCTGATAAAAGTAAGCTGTGGAAAATTTTATTATACAGTACAACCATTTGTTTTCTTCTAGTTCAAACATGTTGCTGCAATGTATATTAGTCCCTATTTCATTTTTTTTTCTATTCTTCAGGGTCCTAGCAAAGAATATATAAATAATCATGATTTTAGTATTATCTGAACCGAGGCAGCATATCAGAGAAGTTCTCCCATGCTGTGAGGGAATTTAGTAAATTTTGCTCAGTGAGGAAAGATGATTGATATCCAATCCCACAATGATTGAGTTCTAAAGAAGTTTTCTGAAGATTTATACTTATCCCAGAGACTTAGAATGCTTAAGTGAATATTATATAGGTTTTACCGAGCCTCAGAGTTTAGAAGGGATTTCATAGGTTATTTAAGCAAACCTATGTATGAATAATAATCATTCCTACTGCATAACAGGTAAGTGATCTTCCATTCTCTACGTGAAGACTAACAAAAATATAAAACCCACTATATCTTTGCCTGTCATGGTTTTCTCAAAATATAGTACCTAGACCTGAACATAATACTTTAGGTGAGGGTGAAGAAAGAGAGATTTTTGGCAAAGTTATTATCTCACTTTTTCTAGACACTAACCCTCCATTTTGCTTTAGCCTACTGTTAACATATTTGTCTTTTTGTGTCATATCAATGACTTTTATTTAGTGTATCACCTACTAAAAGTGCACCCCAATTTAAAAATGATCTGTTAATATCTTACCATATACACCCAATTACATCACACAAGCTGCTTGAGAACAAGGAGAATCTCTTCTTAATGTTACTTTTTATCCTTCCTGTCCTCAAGCAGACCCATTCTCTTCTTTTTTTTTTTCCCTGAGGCAATTGGGGTTAAGTGACTTGCTCAGGATCACATAGCTAGGGAGTGTAGACACATTCTCTTGTAAACTCTTCTTCCTCTTCCACCTATTATAATAGCCCCTCATTTTATGGGGGTGGGCAGAGGCACATATCTTATTTTCTAATTAGAAATCTTGTCAAGCCCAGTGCTATTATTATACTTTATATAATACCATTTCTTCATTTGTAGAGAGGCAGGATTGTATGTGGTAACTAGAGTAGTAGATATGGAATCAGGGAATACCTTGATTTAGACTGGCACCTCAAGCTTATTTGATAATTTATTAATATGTTGAGACACCCTAAGTTAATGGACATCAATACCAATAGCCATGATCCATGTCTATTTAATTCTATTCAAGTTTGGGCAATACAGTGGGAAAAACCAATCAAATATGTTTATTCTTCTAGTAAAGAATGGACAGACTCTTATTACCTTTCTGGGTTTGTTTTTGTTTTGTTTTGTTTTGTTTTCATTTGTTTGTTTTGCTTTTTTGGCAAAGAAAAGAAGTTGAGTCTTTTAAAATAAAGGTTGGCTTGAGCCCAGATGGCATACCCAGGTGGTCTGCAGGAGATATGCCAAAGTATGTGAATTCTCCTGCTGAGCGTTTAAAAATTACTTGAGCTTCTTTGAGGAAAACAATGAAGGAATAATATTTTTTAAAAAGGTAAAACACTGCAAGCATTGCATGTAAAGTTAATTGTTTGTCCTTTTCCTCTTGGGCTAATTAATGGGGAGTTAATTTCTTTTTAAACCCATGTTAGTAGAGTGTAATACAATACAGAAACAATTTCTGCTTATTGAGGTAAGAAGAGGTAAGTTCAGTGAAGCAAAAAAAATCTCCATGAAAATGTTTGGTCTTGGAGACTTGACATAACAAACACACTTGAAAGCCAAAGTACAAACCAGGCTGAATGGGACCCCTGATTTTCATTCTCTAAGTCATTAAGGACAACAAACAGTAAAAAGATTGTAAAATGGATAGCACTTCCTATCAATTTTGTTTGATAAATGTCTTATCAGTTTCCATTTCATTAACTCCTTGTAAATGGTAAAACCAGCAGTTTAAATACTGCATTTGAACCTAGTGATCTCTGATTCCCCAAATTCTCTCCTATCACTTGGTCACCAGATTTCATTACTCTTCTGACAGTTTCAATTTGCATCAATTTTTATTGTAAGATCCACCAACAGTGAAGAGAAAGGTATATGCTCAAATAGGCTAGCTTGTCCTTCTCTGGACAATACTAGAAACAAATAGCCAACAGATGGATACAATTATATTGTAGTTAATCATTATTGTTGGAACTGATTAATTAATATATTGGTTTTATCCGTGAAACTACCTCAAATAAGGAAAAACTGGTTGAAGATGTAGGAACCAATACTATCAGAATGCAGAAGTAAATGAATTTTTCTTTCACTTGTCTATTTTTTAGAAAAATATCACTTTGACAGTTACAAATATTAAATAAACTACATAATGTAGCCATTGTTTTTATTTGCTTGTTTTTTGTGATTTGGGGGCATTGGAAGACCTCTTTGGAATATATAATTTTTCTTTATTTACTGTCATCATTGATGCATAAGTTGATGTCACCGGTTAGGGTATTTGCTCAATGGCTGTATAATTTTCAGCCTTAATATTGATATTTTAAAATGAAGAAAATACCAGTGTTGTTTAACTTAGTGATTGGCAAAATGTGTATGTATATATATATATATATATATATACATATATATATACAAATATATACACAAATATGCATATATCTATCTATATTTCATTTATTTATATGAAATAGATGAAAAATTTAATACTTCAAAAAATCCATGGTATTTATTCCATGGGCACTTCTACTCTATATTAATAAAAAAATAAAACCTATTTATATCTTCTCATTCTGTTTGAGTCTTTTCTGTAATCCTTTGTAGATCCTCCACAAAGAAACCACCCAAAATGTGGGAAGTCTTTTTCTAAATCTTCTTATGTTCTGTAGGTAGCAGTATAATTGTCTTCTTATCTATTTATCTCTGTTTTAACCCACATAAACATCCAAACGCTTTCCCCAATCATAATTTTCTTCATTATATCATTTCTTGAACATAATTCAACACTAAAATATAAATGCATTTCTTACCTTTAAAGTGTTACATTGTACAAAGCACAAGTGAATGTATAATTATCTAAATAAAGAACAAAGGAAAATGATCTTAAATGAAAATGTGAGCAGTAAAAGATCTACTCTAACTTAATTTATATTAAATTTACTTTGATCCATTAAGGATTCCACTCTTCCACTCACCAAAACAAAACAGAAAAAAAATTAATAAAAAATTAGATGCTGTAAAGTATAAATAATAAAGAAAAATCTTTAAATGAATTTTAAATTTCCAGGTAAATTCCAATAATTTCCAGATAAATAGGACAACTTAGACTGTACAAGGTATTCATTCAAAGGAGTTGGGAGGATGTCTCTTGTAGTGATAAAAATATTCCTTTTGTTTTCAAGCTCCTTCTTTACTATTATACTTGTCGTATTTATTATTTTCTTTCAGCAAATTTTGTCACTAATATTGTATCTAAAACTTGTTTGCCATTTCTTTAACAGAGAAAGAAATAGAAAGATTTGATATGAAATAAAGAGGTTCTTTCCCAGGATGACAAATTTTTTTTTCTATTTATTTTTTTTATTTTATTTTTATTATTATATTTTTTTTTATAATATTATCCCTTGTATTCATTTTTCCAAATTATCCCCCCTTCCCTCGACTCCCTCCCCCCGATGACAGGCAATCCCATACATTTTACATGTGTTACAATATAACCTAGATACAATACATGTGTGTAAATACCATTTTCTTGTTGCACAATAAGCATTAGATTCCGAAGGTACATGTAACCTGAGCAGACAGATATTAGTGCTAACAATTTACATTCACTTCCCAGTGTTTCTTCTTTGGGTGTAGCTACCTCTGTCCATCATTGATCAACTGGAAGTGAGTTGGATATTCTTTATGTTGAAGATTTCCACTTCCATCAGAATACATCCTCGTACAGTATCATTGTTTAAGTGTATAATGATCTTCTGGTTCTGCTCATTTCACTCAGCATCAGTTGATGTAAGTCTCTCCAAGCCTCTCTGTATTCCTCCTGCTGGTCATTTCTTACAGAGCAATAATATTCCATAACCTTTATATACCATAATTTACCCAACCATTCTCCAACTGATGGACATCCAGGATGACAAATATTAATGGAAAGCACATGATCTGAGCTTTGAAGAAAGTAGTGATTCCAATTGACCAAAATAAAGAGGGAGTACATTTCAGGCATGGAAGACCACCAGTGCAAAGATAAGGAGAGTAATACTATGCTGTGTCTAAGGAAAAGGAATAAAATCAGTCTGGACCTATATGTACAACAAGTGTGATTAAATGCAATATATTAGGAAATGTACATTGAAACCAGACTCTGAAAGGTTTATAAGATGCCAGAAAGAAGCCCTCTATTAACATTTTCTCATTATCATCTCTTTTTTTTTCCTTTTCATAGAATTTTTAATTTCACAAATATTCTTATTAAAATAGCATAATTGAAGGAAGTGGGAAGAACCAGGAAAGTATTGTATATACTAACAGCAAGATTATGTGAAGATCAAATATGATAGACTTAGAAGTCTTTTTCAGGAATATGGTGATCCAAGACAAACCCAATAGATTTGGGATGCAAAATGCTCTCTGCATCCAGAAAGAGAATTATGGAACTTGAATGTGAAGCTTACTAATTCACCTTTTTGTTTGTTTGTTTGCTTTTCTCTTGTGGCTTTCCCCTTTTATTCTATTTTTCTTTCATAATATGACAAATATGGAAATATGTTTGAAATGATTCTAAATGTATATATGAGATTGCTTGATGTCTTCAGGGGTGGGAAGTCAGGGAGGAAGGGAGAAAAAATTTTGGAACTTAATGTGAAGACCAAGTTGGCATCCTGGATACCTTAGAATCAGCCGGAGTCAGAATAAGCAAAAGGCCTTGATCTTTAGGTGTAGAAGTGAATTGGATGGATGCAAGATCTCCAAGACTTCTCCTCTTTGTTTACCTCCCAAAAGTGCCTCTGGCTAGTCTTACTCCACCCCCTAGTCCCATAATTGAACCAGCACAGTATAGTGGGAAGGGCCATTTTCCAAGCATATGCTAATAGAGTATTGTCCAATAGGTAATTGGTTGTCTGACCTCAGTGGATCAACTCAGAGTTTCAGCCCTTTACAACTTAAAATCTTACAACAATGAATGTTGAAAGCTATTCTTACATATAACTTGAAAAATAAAATAATATTGACATTTTTCAAATTAAATAATTAATGGTATCATCTTGTAGTGGAGAGATAGTCAAATCTTATCTTGTTAACAAGGTAAGCTTCAGCAAATCAATTAACCTCTTTGTTCCTTAAGCAATTTCCTGGGACTTAATTACTAAGTTGTAGGACAGTGATGTTAGGAAGAGTTCTTTCCATTAAGCATTGTATTCTAATCATGAGTTTTGTGTGGTACAAATCAATCTAACCAAAATAGAAATGAAAGCCACTAACCTGTACTTATTTATTCCTGTGGGTTACATATTGATTTAGAAAATCACATGTTAATATTATCCATTTTATTGTGTTTTAATTTATCTTGTTAAATATTTCCCAATCTGATTTAGTCTGATTTTAATCTGATTTTGGCTACACTTGGGAATGTTGCCATGTGTAGGTGATTCACATATTTGACCTCTCATAAATGATGCCTTAAAACAACACATAGGGGAGAGATAGTGCCAAAGGAGGATTTATTTTTTGGAGAAAATAGCTAGCTAAGTTGAAATATTGTCTTCTGGAATGAGGGACCTTGATAAGGAATCTGTCAACATATTTTTGATGGCTATCTTCCCATGAGAGGAACACTGAAGCAAATCAAAGAATCTATCAGTAAGCTCAAAGTATATATGGTCATTTTGCTATGTCATACCCAATTTGTTTATGGAGTTATCCAGAAATACATTCTTTTTCTTGCGGAATTCCCCTGATAGAATCACCTCTTGTAGTCATATGGGGCTGCTGTCACCACCATTCACCACAACACTCCAGTGCATCCTAACATTTCATGTGAGAAGTCATTAAGAGAACTGAAGATTCTATTCCAGACCACTTGGCTCTCTAAAGAACTTATCCACATATATCTTCAACATAGAGAAGATCTAATCCAGTTCCAATTGATCAGTGATGGACAGAATTAGCTACACCCAGAGAATGAACACTGGGAAATGAGTGTAAACTGCATTTTTGTTTTTCTCCCCAGGTTATTTTTACGTTCCGAATCCAATTCTTCCTTTGCAACACCAACAACAAAATTCGGTTCTGCACATATATATTGTATCTAGGATATACTATAACATACTTAAGATGTATGGGAATAACTGCCATCCAGGGGAGGGGGTGGAGGGAAGGAGGGGAAAATTCGGAATAGAAGGGAGTACAAGGGATAAGATTGTAAAAAATTACCTATGCATATGTACTGTCAAAAAATGTTATAATTATAAAATGAATAAAAAATTAATATCCACATAGATGTAGTTGAACATATGCCAATTATTTCAGCTATGTTATAATTTTAAATCTCATAATATTAACAGGAAATGGCCTTGAATAGGAGTTAGTTACTAAGTAACATGAAGTTCTCAAAGAAGTAGCCAGATGTATGAACTAGACATGTAAATACAAATCTGAATATCATTTATAAATCCACATATGCCTGGGATATAGTATGTACTTAACCAATGCTTATGTATAGAAAAGGTATCTAAATGTCTGTAGAACTTTTATTCAGAGTAGTAATAAAAGGCTTAAAACTTCCTAAGTTACCATACTCCATTCACTTTTGGCTTTATTACCAATAGGGACAAAACTGGTTCAGTTGAACCTGAGCAGTGGAAAACCTGAGACAAAGTGGAGAGATATAACAATTGTAGAAAATAGCCTGGACCAGTTTATTAGTAAATAATTCCTCATGATGTATTTTAATATTGATCCAAAAGAGCAAGATGAATTTGCATAGATTCCAAACAAAATTATTTCAGTTCCCACATTTTGAAAAGAGAAAGTTCAAATCCAAAGGAATTATCATACATCACACTCTACTATCTTCTTTTTGGTTATATACTGATCTTAGTTTCCATAATTAGTATTTTTTTTCAATAATAAAGCATTGTAAATTACATGAATAAAGTTACTTGATTGATTCTTTCCCTTACCCCATAACCTTGTCTCCCCATTTTCAAAGTTCATGACTTAATTTTCACTGCCCTCTAGATTTGTACTAAATCTTTACCTACTGCTACAATATTCTTAACTAGGATAATTTAATTATCCTGTAACATTTTTTTTTTTTTTTTTTTTTTACCTTGTGTGCTTAAAAAAAATTCAGGATTTTTTTTCTGGATATTGTTTCAAGGGCAGTTCTATTTTAACACAATTTCCACTTAATTGTAGTTTATGTTATTACCATAATTTTCTTAAGCAGTCCTAAATTTTCATTTAATGTTTTCAACTTTTTTAACTAGAAAAAGAAAATTAAACTACGATATTTGATTTTCAAATAAAATTGCTGGTGTGAGATCATAGTATATGCTGTTCAAGTTAAAAAAAAACAAACACCTCATGATTTAAAAAAAAAAAGTATTAATTAGAGTTCTCAAATTATCAGTTTCAATTCCAAATTATTAAGCTTCATCAACAGCACTCATAGTATAATGCAATTAAGATTCACTTGATTAAGCAATTATAAATAGATGAACAGGTTTTGAATGTGTGTGTGAACAATGAAGTCAACTAAACTGATTTGTGGAATGAATGTCACAAAAGAATCACTAAAGAAAGATTAGCACATTATTATGTGAAAATAAGTGGCTTTTTTGGAAACTTTGTATTTTGTTAACATCCTTTCCCTCAGTCTTGACTCAGATGGTTTCACTATATGGAAAAGAATTATTTAAAACATCTTAAGTCAATAGTTCCACATAGCCATGTCTAAATGATGGTTAAAAATGATTTCAGACTCTTCAGATATGTCTGTTAGCTCAGTGCTATTTCTTAGAAGGAGGTGAACAATAAGTACCCTTTATTTGCTTGTTAAATCATTGGTAAATAATAATATTTTAATTTTGATGGTGTTCTTTTAATATGTAAGTTCAGAGAGAAATGACAATTTTTTCTCTTTAAATAATAGCATAACAAAGCTAGTTTTTCTTTGTTTTTTGATTTAGCACATATTCTTTAAGTCTCAAATAATGTAACCTTGTTCTAGTTTTAAGAATTCCCTCCTTCTGCCAAATGTCACCTTAGAAATCTGTTTACTTATTGTGTGTCATCCCTACTTCACCTCCCATTCCTCTTAAGACATGAGTTCCATCAGGGCAGGAACTATTTTCATTTGTCTTCATATCTCCAGGCCTGAACACAACACCAGATACACAGTAAGAATTTAATATATATTTTAGATTCTATAGATCATTCACTTCAATGTCATTTGTAATTTCTCTAATTTAAGATATGATGTCCTACCTTATCCATGGCCTAATTTCCATTACAGAATATCTGACTTGAATATTTTACTAACATATTTCTCTCATTTGTTTTACTTCACTAAAGATGCTGCTAATTGCATGTCACAACTGATCTTTATATACTATTCAAAATGAATTTTTCTATTGAAAAAAATAAACTCTTTAAAGTCACAAGGACTATTTTTTTTTATCTATGAATTTCCATCTTAGACATACTTCAGTAATACAAATTTATTCACTGATTTGGGGATTTTAAAAATATAGATTCTTTGGATCTTCCTTCTTTTTCATTTTGATTTCAAATGAATTATAAATATCTTTATATTCTATATTTATAATATTTCTTAAATCCATCCATATTTGTTAGATTGGTTGTAGGAATGGCAATCACTTACACTGCTAACAATCTGCTTTAGACTATTATCACCTCTCTGCTAGATTATTGTAGAATTACACATCATGGGAATTAGGGATGTACTGCACCTATGTTATAGAAAATTTGCATAAAACTTTTTGGCCATCCCTTTATACCAAATAAGGAGCCTGAATTTTTTTGTTTTCTTTTATGGATTATTTACTTTGTTGCACAATTTGAGTTGATATTATTTAATAATATACACATATTTTATGCATTTCTCAGGTTTTGAACTTTTTCTGTATCATTATCATTTGTAAGTTCCATAGCCTCCCCCCCAAAATTCCCATTTAATTATTTATTCAGACCACTAATATAGCAAAACCACAATGGGGAAAGAGCCAGTGTAGAAGAAATAGTTATAATTTTTAACTCACCTTATTTCCAGTCACTCCACTTTAGGAGAGCAGCTAGTTGATACAGGAGATAAAAGTGCTGAACTTGGAATTAGGAAGTTTAAATCTGGTCTCAGATATTTATTATTTTTGTGATACTGGAAAGGTCTCAACCTCTTATCTGCCTGTTTCCTCACCTAGGTAATGATATCTAACTTATAAGATTTTTGTAAGGATAAATTAGAGAATTTATAAATTGTGAAATTTAATCATTTTCCATTTGTGCCTTACTTTTCATGACCTCATTTGGGATATTGAAATGGTTTGCTATTTTCTTCTCCATCTTGTTTTACAAATGAGGAAAACAGGGTTTGGTAACTTGTCCATAATTATTAAGTAAGCTAGTATGTAGTTCAACTCAGATTTGAACTCTGAAAGATCATTCTGTCCACTGAGCCATCTAACTCCCTATCAATCCTAAGTTGATTCTCAAACCTTTAAGTATTATATAAATGTTAGTTACTGATAATACCTCTCACTGACTTCTTGCTTACTGGATAAAATGGAAATCCCTCCCCTAGATTTTTTTTTTTTTTTTTTTTTTTTTTGAGGCTGGGCTTAAGTGACTTGCTCAGGGTCCCACAGCTAGGAAGTGTTAAGTGTCTGAGACCACATTTGAACTGAGGTCCTCCTGAATTCAAGGCTGGTGCTCTATCCACTGTGCCACCTAGCTGCCCCCCTCCCCTAGATTTTAAATCATTCTACAATTTTATTTGAATCCACCTTTCTTTTTTTTTATTTAATTTTTATTTTATTTTATAATTATAACTTTTTTTTGACAGTACATATGCATGTAATTTTTTACAACATTATCCCTTGCACTTACTTCTGTTCAGATTTTTTCCCTTCCTCCCCCAACCCCCTCCCCCAGATGGCAGGCAGTCTTATACATGTTAAATATATTACAATATATTCTAGATACAATATATGTGTGTAGAACCGAATTTCTTGTTGCACAGGAAGAATTGGATTCAGAAGGTAAAAATAACAGTTTACACTCATTTCCCAGTGTTCCTTTTCTGGATGTAGCTGATTCTGTCCATCATTAATCAATTAGAATTGGATTAGCTCTTCTCTATGATGAAGATATCCACTTCCATCAGAATACATCCTCGTACAGTATCATTGTTGAAGTGTATAATGATCTTCTGGTTCTGCTTGTTTCACTTAGCATCAGTTGATGTAAGTCTCTCCAAGCCTCTCTGTATTCCTCCTGTTGGTCATTTCTTACAGAACAATAATATTCCATAACATTCATATACCATAGTTTACCCAACCATTCTCCAATTGATGGGCATCCATTCATTTTCCAGTTTCTAGCCACTATGAAAAGGGCTGCCACAAACATTTTGGCACACACAGGTCCCTTTCCCTTCTTTAGTATTTCCTTGGGATATAAGCCCAGTAGTAGTATGGCTGGGTCAAAGGGTAGGCACATTTTGATAACTTTTTGGGCATAATTCCAGATTGCTCTCCAGAATGGTTGGATTCTTTCACAACTCCACCAACAATGCATCAGTGTCCCAGTTTTCCCACAGCCCCTCCAACATTCATCGTTATTTGTTCCTGTCATCTTAGCCAACCTGACAGGTGTGTAATGATATCTCAGAGTTGTCTTAATTTGCATTTCTCTGATCAATAGTGATTTGGAACACTCTTTCATATGAGTGGAAATAGTTTTAATTTCATCATCTGAAAATTGTCTGTTCATATCCTTTGACCATTTATCAATTGGAGAATGGCTTGATTTCTTATAAATTAAAGTCAATTCTCCGTATATTTTGGAGATGAGGCCTTTATCAGAACCTTTAACTGTAAAAATGTTTTCCCAATTTGTTACTTCCCTTCTAATCTTGTTTGCATTAGTTTTGTTTGTGCAGAAAATTTTTAATTTGGTGTAATCAAAATGTTCTATTTTGTGATCAATAATGGTCTCTAGTTCTCCCTTGGACACAAACTCCTTCCTCCTCCACAAGTCTGAGAGGTAAACCATCCCATGTTCCTCCAATTTATTTATGATTTCGTTCTTTATGCCTAAATCTTGGACCCATTTTGATTTAATCTTAGTATGTGGTGTTAAATGTGGGTCCATGCCTAGTTTCTGCCATACTAATTTCCAGTTTTCCCAGCAGTTTTTGTCAAATAATGAATTCTTATCCCAAACTTTGGGATCTTTGGGTTTGTCAAACACTAGATTGCTATTTTTATTCACTATCTTGCCCTGTGAACCTAACCTATGCCACTGATCAACTAGTCTATTTCTTGGATTTACATGTGAATTCTACCAAACATTTAAAGAACAACTAACTCCAATGCTATGTAAACTATTTGAAAAAATAGGGTTTGAAGGAGTCCTACCAAATTCCTTCTATAACACAGACATGATACTGATACCTAAACCAGGTAGATCGAAAACTGAGAAAGAAAACCATAGACCAATTTCCTTAATGAATATTGATGCTAAAATCTTAAATAAGATATTAGCAAACAGACTTCAGAAAATCATCCCCAGAATAATACACTATGACCAAGTGGGATTTATACCAGGAATGCAGGGCTGGTTTAATATTAGTAAAACTATTAGTATAATTGACCATATTAATAATCAAATTAATAAAAACCATATGATCATCTCAATAGATGCAGAAAAAGCATTTGATAAAAATCCAAAATCCATTCCTACTAAAAACGCTTGAGAGTATAGGAATAAATGGACTATTCCTTAAAATAATAAGGAGCATATAAAATCTTCAGTAAACATCATATGTAATGGTGATAAACTAGAACCTTTCCCTATAAGATCAGGAGTGAAACAAGGTTGCCCACTATCACCATTACTTTTCAATATAGTACTAGAAACTCTAGCCTCGGCAATAAGAGCCAAGAAAGAGATTCAAGGAATTAGAGTAGGAAATGAGGAAATCAAATTATCACTTTTCGCAGATGACATGATGGTATACTTAGAGAATCCCAAAGACTCTGCTAAAAAGCTATTAGAAATAATTCAGAATTTTAACAAAGTTGCAGGATACAAAATAAATCCACATAAATCCTCAGCATTTTTATACATCACCAACAAAATGCAACAGCAAGAGATACAAAGAGAAATTCCATTCAAAATAACGGTCGATAGTATAAAATATTTGGGAATATATCTACCAAAGGAGAGTCAGGAATTATATGAGCAAAATTACAAAACACTTGCCACAAAAATAAAGTCAGATTTAAATAATTGGAAAGACATTCAGTGCTCTTGGATAGGCCGAGCGAATATAATTAAGGTGACAATACTCCCTAAACTAATCTATTTATTTAGTGCTATACCAATCAGACTTCCAAGAAACTATTTTAATAACCTAGAAAAAATAACAATAGAATTCATATGGAACAACAAAAGGTCGAGAATTTCAAGGGAAGTAATGAAAAAAAAATTAAGTGAAGGTGGTCTAGCTGTACCTGATCTAGAACTGTATTATAAAGCAACAGTCACCAAAACCATTTGGTATTGGCTAAGAAATAGACTAGTTGATCAGTGGCATAGCTTAGGGCAAGATAGTGAATGAATCCACCTTTCCAAAAAAGTTGCATATTTATTTGCATTATTTATTCTATGTTCCAGTCAAAGTTTGCTACTAGTCTTTTCGTGATACCATTCAAACATCTTCCAAATCTATACCTTTATGCAGCCTGTTTTCTGCTTAGAAAACACTTCTCCCCCATCAATATCATTTTAAGGCATTCTTTTTAGGTCAAATCAAATGCTGTCTTTTCTACTGAATTCCCAGTAGAAAGTTTTCTCTTCATATTTCTTAGAAATGTTGTATAAATCCTCAATTCCTGCTTTACACGTGCCACATTCTACTTTTGCTATACTTATTTGAGTTTGTATTGGTGCTATATCTCTTTTTCATTTTATCACTTAGCTCAGTTCTTAGATGATCTCCTTGAGGACTGAAATCTGTGCAGTTTCTATCTTGAAAGTATAGAATCAGAATAGTGTTTTCTATATAACAGGTGCTTAATTCTTTGTGTTGAATTTAATTTTGTGAGTAAAAAAAAAACAAACAAAAATAGCAAAGTCATCCAGTAGTAGTAGTAGTAGTAGTAGTAGTAGTAGTAGTAGTAGTAGTAGTAGTAGTAGTAGTAGTAGTAGTAGTAGTAGCAGCAGCAGCAATAATTCACCTAGTAGTACCATACGGTGAGTCAAGTTCAAAAGTTGTTTGGGAATTTTTCCAATGAAGGGTGAATAACACTGGAACTTCTGGTCAGATTTGGAGATTGACAGATTTTGTGTGTGTGTGTGTGTGTGTGTGTGTGTGTGTGTGTGTGTGTGTGAGTGTGTATACTTTCCCTGTTTCTAATACTGTTATTAATTGAAAATAGAATCATTTATAAAAACACCTGAGAAAATACTGGCTTTTTTGTTTTCTATATCTGATTCTGGGATAGTGAATCATTTCTGTCAAAATATAATATGATTTACTTTTCTGGGGCAGAAATAGCCTAGAGTTTTATACTTCAATCCTAATATACAAATCCCTAGGGGATAAGAAAAACAATAATTAAATTTAAGGGTGGATTTTAACCTCTAAAGGAATTAGATTGATCATACCAAGGTTGAGCTTAGTTGTTTTGCTTTGGTTTGTATTTAATATACTATAATCTTATAGTATCATTTTCAGGGCAAAAGTTGTGAAGCCTAAAGCTTGCTTTGATAAGTAAATAACAACTGAGAACATATATATCCCAGGACTCTTGAAGCATGGTTGAGCTGTGGTTGAAAATCTTCTAATTCTCTGAGTTCTATCCCCTGTTGGTTTTGGCCAGTTACTCATCACACTGATTAATTTGACCAAAAATTACTTTCAAAAAGTTTTTGTGCTATGACTGCAAGTAACTGTTAGGTTAAAAAGTTGCATTTTCCTCATAATTTTAAAATCTAGTAAAAATTATTTTTTATTAAAAATCTAAAGGCTACAAATTAATGAATTTAATTCAATATTTCTAAGTACAATTTTCCCCCTTTTCTTTATGATTTCTCTTAATTCTTTTAATTTGTCTGACTATTCTTTTTCTCTAATTTTACTTTTCTCTTCTAATTACATACCATAAGAGAAAAGAATGTTATTTTTTAAATCTCATTTCCTCTTTGACAATATGCTTTTATGATATAAGCAAGACATTTCAGAGTTGTTTTATTCTTTTGGTTTATTTTTCACTAAACTGAATAGCAAATATTAGATTTCTTACTTTTATTTGTTATTTGTTTTGAAATGGTTTGCTTATCATAATTATCCTTTTAAAATGCCAATGATTATAAATATGATAGCCTCGCCAAGAAAAAGATGTGTACATGAATGCAACCATGCATCTATCCATTCATGTATCCATTTGTTCAACATTGATCAAGCACTTACTCTGTAGCAAGTCTTCTGCTAAGCGCTGGAAATATAAAGACAAAAAAGTAAAATAATTCCTACCTTCAAGAAGCTTATATTCTAGTGGACTAAATAGCAAAACCTCTCAGAATTAGAGTGGTCTTTAAGTTCATTTTGTTCTTCCACTTTTTTACTAATAAGGAAACTGAAACTCAGGCTCTTGTTTTTGAGTTAGTTGAATGCAGGATCCATCATTCTGGATTTGCAATCAAAGAATTTAGACCTAAATCCCAGCTCTCATTCTTGTTACCTGATTAACTTTAGGTAAATAATTTAATCTCTCTGGCTTTGTTTCTTAAACTTTAGAAAATGGAGATAAAATGATCTCTAAGATTTCTATTTTCATTTTTCATTCTATTTCATAAAGAGCTATTTATATGCTAACTGTTATCTACTGTATTAGTTCTCCCTCATGTCTTCATATCATTTGCAGTTTGAAGAGCATATAATAAATGATTTCCTCAGAGTCACTGATAAAAATCAGGAACATATAAAACCAAGGGTAGGTCCTTGAGATACTTAACTTAAAATTTTCCTAGATTTTGACTTATTAATAAATGCTCCTTAGTCCAGTCCAGTCTCAGTTAGTCTAGTCATCTAAGACATCTTAAATACATTTTCTTGCATCAAACATTTCTTCATCTTTTGCTAGATGTCTAGATGTCTAAAATATGCATATAATAGAATTCCCTTTTTTATTGATCTACTAGTGCTATTCAAAAGTCATCTCAATAAAAATTGAAACAATTGGTTGTAAAGTTCTGTCATCTCTAAGTTATAATCTTAGTAAGAACCTAACAATTGGTAAATTAAGAATTCCTTAAAATCAATACATTTCAAACTTTTTGGTTCTAGGTTCTCTTTATTCTCTTTAAAATACTGAAGATCCCCCAAAGAGCTTCTGTTTATGTGTTATATCTATGAATATTTAGAAATATAAATTTCAAAATCTTTGCTTTTAATGAAGATATCTAATCTCACATATGACCTAAAACAGTGTCAGAGACTGCCCAGGATCTTTTAATCATACTTTGAGAACTGCTTCTCTAAAGCAGTCTATCACTTTTATTTCAAACAGTTTAATATAATATGGAGTCATAATATAGAGTTCTGAGTGTATACCATACAAGGACAAGAAAGTGAAACAGAGTATAAATAAAAACTCTAAAGAGAAAACTTAAAAAAAAGAGAGAGAGAGAAAACTTACGGGGAACAACTTAGTTGTTCTCAAATATTTGAAGGGTTTTCATATGGGAGAGGGATTCCCTTCATTTCTGTTGTCTCAACTTATTTCTATTTAGCCACTAGATGGAGCAATATATATATATAGAGAGAGAGAGAGTCCAAGCCTTGGATTTAGGAAGATCTGAATTAAAATTCAGCCTTAGACACTATTTTTGTAACTATGGAAATACCCTCTCTCTGACTCAGTCTCCTCAAATAAAATATGGGGAATATAATAGCAACTACCCCTCCCAGAAGACTGTTAGAAAGATTGAATGATATTTGCAAAGCACTTTGCAAATCTTAAACTACTGTATTAATGTTTTTTGCTCTTATTATTACTAGAATTACTTGGGAAAGATTATAGAGGCAATTTAAGATTGATGTCAGAAAAACCCAGCATCCTGAAATCTAACACTGTCAATACGTTAGTATGGGCTGTTTCAGGAGGTATTGGATTCTCCCTCTTTCTTGTAAGTATTGAAGCACAAGCAGGTTTACCCCCTTGAGGGATTATCAAAGAGATTCTTTTTTGTATGGGTTAGACTAGATAGTCTTTGACATTCCATCTAAAGCCAAAAACGATAGGACTATGAGTAATTCACAAAACATAAAGAAGCACATGACAGAGGGAACACAGATTGACTGACAACAGAGTCCAAACAGATTATTATTTGGCAAGAGCTGGATTGTGATAACCTATGTACCCAATTCAACTAAGAGCTATATATCTGACTGTTCCAGTTAAGTCCACTTATTCCCTCATCTCTGAGTGGCATCCCTTACTGGTACCCTGGTGACATAATGCTTCTAGAGCATTTTGTTTAGAATGAGAACAGGCTATCCTTTGAAAAGCAACTGTTTTTGGCTTTATTTGTCTTTAAACTGAGAATCTGGGAGTAGAACAGACAAGTTTTATTCTTTGTTTATTTACCTGTGTGACATTAAAGCAGGGATTGTTAACCTTTTTGTTTGTGTCAGGGACCCTTGTAGCTTTCTAGTCAAGCCTATGAACCCTTATGTAAAATAATGTTTTTAAATGCACAAAATAGCATTACATAAGACTATAAAGGGAATTAATTATGTTTAGATAGATTTTAATAGCGAGTTCTTGGACTCCCAAATTAAGAAACCCTGACCCTTGAATATGATGATATTCTTTCTCCTCTGTCTTTCTTTCTTTCTTTTCTTTTCTTTTTTTTTCTTTTTTTTTTTTTTTCTGGAAGAGAATTCAGGAAACAGATAGATGAAGAAGATATAAAAGCAATAATTAACCTATCAAACAATTTGTGATTAGCCCATTAATTTGATTCTTTATGAATCTCGTATTTGGCATTCTTTCCTGTAGAAATTTTTAGTGCAGTTAATAGAATTGAAAATGTTTCTTTTTTTAATTTCTCAAAAAACTGAGAAGACCCAAATAATACTTTGATAACTTGTGGTTTGAACTAAAATTTGATTAGTAGACTTTGATATAATTTTTAATCTGAGGAATGATTTGCATATGCAGCATATTCTTGCTGTTTGGTATTTGCTGTTCTTAGTATTTATCCTCCACAAACTACTTCATATGAAAGTATCTTTCCTTTTAGTTCTTTAATTCTCCTTCCCATCAAAAAGGTATTTTTGGGAAAATTATGGTACCCAATTTGTCTAGCTGTTGCTTCATAGCCTCAAATATCACTATTATTTTGTATTAATACTAATAAATATCCCATTCCAGTACTACTTTATAGTTAATAAATTATTAGTAGTTTTTGTAGTTCAATTCATTGAGCACCAGATTTTTTAAAATGATATTTGGGGGAAGTTTTTAATTTTAGAAAAATAATATAATAAAAGAAGGAAGTACTAGGAGGCTGGAATTGACTAATTTGCATTACCAATTTATGACATAGCATATTATACTGTTACAAATTTATATGGAGATTAAATATTCTTTATAAGGTAAATATCTTCTATAATTATTTGTATACCATATTTTTAGTTCACTAGAATCTTTTGAACACTGGAAAAATAATAAAAATCAAGAATTAGATTCTACTTCAATTGGTTCTAAAGATATTTTATATAGTAGTGACTTAAAAACAGCAATAAGAACAATAACAATTTATGCAGTTAAATAACGCTTTGTGATATTTCCCTGACTGTTGTCTACTTATGTTCCAACTAAGCATACTTTTTTTTCTCACCTTTAATACTTTTATCTATTATCCCATAAAAGTCAAATTTGTACTCACATCTTCTGTCTATGTATGTTTCATCTTACTGCCCTAATAGTGACACAATTCTTCAGAGTTATAAGTATCATCTTCCCATTTGGGGATATAAATAGTTTAACCTTAAGGAATCCTTTTTATTTTCTTTATTCTTTTCACATTTTTATGCCTCTCTTGAGTCTGGTATTTGAAAATCAGATTTTCTGTTCAACACTGATATTTCCATCAGGAATGCTTGAAAATATTATTATTATTATTATTATTATTATTATTTGTCTTTTAGAGCATTATGGTAAGTTTCTCTGTATAGGTGATTCTGTAATTCTAGCTCTGTTGCCTTTTAGAATATTCCAAACTCTCTGATCCTTTAATCTAGAAACTGGTCAATTCTGTGTAATCCTGATGGTGGCTCCACAATATTTGAATTCTTCTTTCTAACTTCTTATAGTATTTTCTCCTTGACCTGGGAGTTCTGAAATAGTATCACTGGGAGTTTTTATTTTAAAATTTCTTTCAAGAGGCGATCTTTAGATTCTTTCAATTTTCATTTAGCCTTCTGTTTCTAGGATATTGAGGCAGTTTTCCTTAAGGATTTCTTGAACTACGATGTCTAGGATCTTTTTTTTTTTTTTTTCAGCTTTCAGGTAGTCCAATAATGCTTAAATATTTTCCTCTGGAAAGGAAAAAACAAACATGACTAAACAACAGATAGGAAGTATTACTATATATAAAATGGACAGATGGGATTATTTTAAATTTAGTAAGCTTTTGTATAAGCAAAAACAATGCAACCAAGATTAGGAGGAAGGCTGAAAGTTGAGAAACACTATTTTTACAGGAAGTATATCTGATAAAGATCTCATTTCTTAACTATATAAAACATACGTATGTTATATATAAAATTAATTTAAACTTATATGAATATAAGTAATTCCTCGATTTATAATGGTCATAGGATATGGACAGAATATTTTTCACATGATGAAATCAAAGCGACCTGTGGTCTACAAAAAAAAAAAAGGTAATAAATCATTATTATTTAGATAAATGCAAATTAAAACAACTCAGATACAGTGCCACACCCATAAGATTAGCTACTATGTTAAAAAAAAAAAAAGGAAAATAATAAATGTTGGAGAAAATATAGGAATGTTGGTGAAGTTGTGTGAAATAATCCAATCCTTTTAGAGAACAATGTCCAAAATACACACTTTGATCCAGCAATATTACTGCTAGGTCTATATCCTAAAGAGAGAAAAACTAGGAGGGAAAAAGGGGAAGAGAGAACTTATGTGTATAAAATGATCTATAACATCTCTTTTAATAATAACAAAAAATTGGTAATTGAGGGAGTTTGGGGGGAGTAACTAAACAAGTTGTGATATATCATTGTATTGGAGTATTATTGTGCTACAAGAAATAATGAGCTGGCTAATTTCAGGGAAAAAAATGGATAGGGATGAAATGATATCCAAAGTGAAATAAATAGAATAAGGAACATTCTACAGAGTATCTATATGATAATAAACAGTGAATAGCTTAGTTATTTTCAGCAATTTCTAAGGATTCATAGTGTACAAAATGCTACCCACCTCCAGAAAAAGATGTGATAGAGTCTAAATGCAAACCAAAACATGATATTTTTCACTTTCTGTATTATTTTTTTTCAGTGATCTTTTCTACCTCCTTTTCCATTTTGCCAATTCTATTTTTTAAGGAGTTATTTTTTTAGTGAAATTTTGTCTCTTTTTTTTCATTTGGCCAATTCTACTTTTTAAGGATTTGTTTAGTGAATTTTGTACTCTCCTCCCCTCCCCACATTTTTTTTGCTTCCTTTGCTAACCTGTTGACTATTTTTTCATAATTCGCTTGTGTCACTCTCATTTCTTTTTCTAATATTTTTCTCTTATTTGATTTTTAAATTCTTTTTAACTCCTTTAGTGCTGGAACTCTATCTTTCCAGAAATCAGCAAGAGTCAGGATCACTAAACGTCTTTATTCTAGATCTTTACCGTCGCCTCCAACGCCAGGTCACGAGTGCAAGTGAGCGTGAGTTCCACCACCCAAGTTTCTCTTGCTCCTCCCACACACGTCACTTCCCTCTCTTTGTCTCACCAATCAAGTCAGCACAGAACAGCTGGGGAGGGTCAACCTTAAACAAGTTAATAGGGAACCGTCCAATTGGCAATTAGTCTCACGTGCTTTATCATCCAAGTGCATTGCTCAGTTCTAGCCCTTTACATCTCCCGCTTTCTTTTGTTTTAGACCACAGGAGGTCGCGCCATCCCTGACCTTTCAGGGAGATGAGAACCCCAAAAAGGAGGTGATCACGCCCCCCCTGACTTCTCAGGAGGGGAGATGAAAGCACTAAAAAGGAGATAATCACGCCCTCCCTGACATCTCAGGAAGGGAGATGAGAAGCACCAAAGAGAAGTGGGGATTTGCTAGCGGGTTTCTGGATTGAAGGGCCTTATTAGAGACAAGTATGCACAAACCCATCAGCATGGGAGTTATTACACAAGCACATAGCAATAACGCAGAGGCTATTAGTGGTGACTCTCCCCACAATCAGTGCAGACTTGATGTGGTGTAACAAACAGGAATTGTACATGCAAATAGTGATATAACAAACAATATAAATCAACATGGTATTGTAAGAGATTTCCAGAAGTCCTAGAAGGAGGGTATGTAGACACCAGACACACATACCCCTTCTTCAGCAACCAAGAACTAGTCCAAAACCAATCTATTGTCCATTGCTTCATTGTTAGGGAATCCAATGATCCCCACAAGTTTTTGAAATCCCACATCAGTCTTTTTATATGTTAGGGAATCCAATGATCCTCACAAGATTTTGAAGTCCAGCAACAGTCTTATGATGCCTCAGAGAATCCAATGATTCCCGAGGACTTTCAGTCCTACAACAGTCTTATGATGCCTCAGAGAATCCAATGATTCCCGAGGACTTTCAGTCCTACAACAGTCTTATGATGCCTCAGAGAATCCAATGATTCCTGAGACTTTCAAGTCCTACAATAGTCTTATGATGTCTCAGAGAATCCAATGATTTCTGAGGATTTTCAAGTCCAACAGTTTTTGATGTCCATGGGTCAAACGCCATAACTGCCAGGTTCTTTCAGTGGTGGGCACAGTCAGCAACGGAACCACCCGATGTTTCTTGGGCCTTCTCCTTTGTTTCAAGGGTCTGCTCTGTCTCTCTCCGATGGACAAGGCGAATACGGCTCGTTGGCACCCATCTGATTCCTTCTCCATCTGTAGAGATACAAGCAAACCCTCTCCCCCAAGCAGTTAACCTATCTGGTCCCTTCCATTCACCACTTTCTGGGTCTCTCCACATCACTTGGCGATTATCTAAAGACAGTGGAGCTGCTCGCACTGGACACTGCCCTTCCGGTGAGTTATAAAACCTGTCTGCTGGAGCCAGTGCATCTTTGTCAAAAATTAAAAAATTAATGGTATAGAGAACTAAATTTAGAAGTTCTCTAGGGTTACCCGTGGCTCCCCCTTTCTTTTGTTTTTGGAGGAGTGTCTTAATATCTCTGTTTCTTCTCTCTACTATTGCCTGCCCTTGAGGATTAAAGGGTATGCCCGTGGTGTGTAAAATCTTATACTGTGCACAAAAGTGTGTAAAATGTTTAGATGTATATGCAGGTCCATTGTCTGTTTTTATTGCTTGTGGCACGCCCATAATTGCAAATGCTTGTATAAGGAATTCAGTGACCACTCGGGCTGTCTCTTTTGCTGCTGGTATTGCAAATGTGAATCCTGAAAAGGTGTCTACCACGACATGGATAAAAGATAGACGACCAAAAGATTTATAATGGGTCACATCCATTTGCCAAATTTCATTAGGTCTCAAACCACGAGGGTTCTTCCCTGGAGGGAGTGTAGGAGCATGGAAAGGAAGGCAAGCTGTACAGGCTTTTACTATGCTCCTAGCTTCTTCTCTTGTTATTCCAAACTGCAAACGTAAAGCTCGGGCAGCCTGATGATATTTAGAATGAGACTCTTGTGCTTCTTGAAATAAAGGAGTACTGGCCAGCATGGTTAGAAGGCTATCTGCCTTTGAATTACCATCAAAAATAGGACCTGGAAGTCCACTATGGGAATGGACATGCAAAATATAAATCTTACCTGGATGCTTTCTCACTTGCTCTTGAAGCTCTTTAAAGAGCTGATATATATTGGAGGCTACAAATTTTATTTGGGCTGTGGCAATTCTTTGTACCACACCTACTGAATAGGCTGAATCAGATATTATATTTATGTCTCCCGGATAATAAGCAAGAGCTAGAATGATTGCATACAATTCATTCTGCTGAGTGGACTGAAAAGGAGTTCTGATTACTCTCTTTATAGTTAAGTCACGAGAATACACAGCGCAAATATTATGTTTGGATGCATCTGTAAAGATAGTTGGTCCTTTAAGAGGAACTTTAGAAACCTTTTCTTCAAGAATCCATTGCCAATTATGTAGCAGTCTGGTTATCTTTAATGGAGACCCGTGTGCAAAATTTGGAGCCATGGCTAATAAAATTTGCCACTCTGGGATGGTTTCGCAGCACACATTAACTTGTGCATTAGTATAAAAGGTATATATCTTATCAGGTCTTGTCCCAGATAATTGTACTGCTCGTTTAATGGCCTTTAATAAAATTCTAGCCACAAGCACTGGGTAAGGAATAAGGCTTTGTTCTGGTTGTGCTGGGAGGTTCACCCACTCTATCACACTGTCTCCTTGATGAAGGACTGCTGTGGGGGCCTCTTGTGTAGCAAAAACTGATATTTCCAAGGGTTTTTGAGTGACTCTTTCAACCACATTGGATAAAGCCAGTTCAACTTGTCTCAAAGCCTCTTGAGCTTCTTTTGTAAGCTGGCGTGGTGAATTTAAAGCACTGTCTCCCCTTAAAATGTCATATAATGGTTGCAATTGACAGGTAGTCAAGCCTAGCACGGGACGCATCCATTGGATATCTCCTATCAATTTCTGGAAGTCATTTAAGGTGTTTAGCTTCTCTGTTCTTAAGGAGAGTTTTTGTACTGTAAGCACCTTAGGATATACTTCATATCCTAAATATTGAAAAGGAGCATGTCTTTGAATCTTTTCTGGAGCTATGTGCAATTTATAATTCCTTAGTGTTTCTATGGTTTTTTGTAGACATGCTTCTAACATTTGTTCCTCAGGTGCACATCCCAATATATCATCCATGTAATGTAATAACATTACTTTTGGAAATGCTTTTCTTACTGGACTAAGAGCAGCAGCAACATACATTTGACACATAGTAGGGCTGTTTTTCATTCCCTGTGGCAAAACTGTCCATTCATATCTTTTATAAGGCTCAGCTAAGTTAACGCTGGGCACTGAAAAGGCAAATCTTTTCATATCCTCCTTATCTAGAGGGATAGAATAGAAACAATCCTTAATGTCTATAACCCACAGAGGCCATTCTCTAGGCAACTGAGTAGGAGATGGAAGTCCAGGTTGAAGAGTTCCCATAGTTTCCATCTGTTCATTTACCTTTCTTAAATCAGTCAACATCCTCCATTTTCCAGATTTCTTTTTTACAACAAATACTGGGGAATTCCAAGGACTTAGAGAAGGTTGTAAGTGTCCTTGATCAAGTTGTTCCTGTACTATATCTAGTAAGGCCTGAATTTTATTGTTATCTAAGGGCCACTGTTCTATCCACACTGGTGTATCAGTTTTCCACTGGATAGGAACAGGTGAAAGTGTTGGCAGGCCTTCAACAGCAGCCCTGCCTAAAAAACCGAAGTACTCATTTTTAACCCTAATTGTTGTAAAATGTCTCTTCCCCACAGATTGATGGGGATTTTTTCAACTATAAAAGGAGTAAAAACTCCTGTTTCACCTTCAAATACCCATCTTAAAGGGGTAGCACTAACTTCAGCTGCTATTGATCCTCCTACCCCAGACATGTAGGTGTCTGCCTTAGTCTTTGGCCAGTGACTGGGCCAGTTGGCACCTCTAATGACTGTGCGATCTGCACCTGTGTCCACCAGTCCTTCTAATGCTATGCCATTTATATAGATGGTGAGCATAGGTCGGTCAGCTGTCACAGCTGCTGTCCAGTATATTCCTGGGTTTTTCTGCTTGGAGTCCGAACATGGGTGACTGTCACCAGGTTGCTTATTAGGAGTCTGTATCAATAAACCCGATGCTACTACTTCCCCTGGTTGATAAGTCACACATTGTCTCCCTGTGTTAGTGACTGGGATATTATCTACACATTCCCCAGTTTCCCACATCAGTGTATGAATGAACACTGTCTTGTAAGTACTCTCAGGAGGTGAAATGGTCAAGCCTACTGTGCCTGGAGGCAAGGGATCCATAGGTTGGAGAGGAACAGATTTCACCTCTCCAGGGGGTATCTCAATTGTCCCAGCTGCATACAACTCTATCCTCCCTAATTGTAGCCCCTTTCTCCCATCATGTTGCTTCCTGGCTGACTGATTGTGTAATCCCTTTCTCCCCTCAGATGGCTTCCTGGCTGATTGGTCATGTCTGGGTATTGGACTTGGAGGCACTCTCTGGGTGTGGCATCGGCTGCCATCATGCCCCAAGTGTTTTTTGCTTGGGGCCCTGGAGCTGGGCCCCTCATCCCGTTTCCCTGAATCAGTCTACACTCTGAGGCCCAATGGAGTCCTCTGTTGCATTTTGGACATGGGGTTTTGGGTCTTGTTCTCCCAGCCTGTCTTTTCACTCTGTCTCTGTGCCAACATTGAGCTTTCAAATGGCCTACTTTACCGCATTGAAAGCATTGACGAGTCTCTCGGGAAACCCCTTGCCAAAAGGGATCCTGTCTCCCCATGTTGGGATCTTGGGAAGTCTGCACCATAGCCTGGCTATAAAAGGTATTTGTGCCCATTGCGGCACAGCGTCTTATGATCTCCTCTAAAGGAGCATCCTTACGTAGTCCTAGTATAATCCTTCTACAAACCTCATTGGCATTGTCTCTAGCAAGTTGCCTCACCAAAGTGTCTGTTACTTCATTTTCACCATTTGCCTGTATGACAGCTGTCTGCAAACGTGCCACAAAATCAGCAAAAGGTTCATTTGGTCCCTGTACAATTTTTGTGTAGGTCTCACCCTTGTAGTTTTTACTGGGGAGAGAAGCCCATGCTTTGATAGCAGCAGCAGAAATTTGCTCAAATGCTGTTATGGAGTAATTAATCTGTACCAAAGCGTCTGCATAAGAACCTATACCCATTAGTAGGTCATAGGTGATGGAAGTATTAGCTGCATTTTGACTATTTTGTTGGGCTTGAATTCTACAGAGCTCAGTAAATTCAGAAAGCCACAACAAATTTTGTCCAGGTTCTAAGCACACTTTTGCAATGACTTTCCAGTCACTAGGGGTTAAGGTTTCATAAGCCAAATTGTGTATTAACATTTTAACATAATCTGATGTAGCCCCAAAGACAGTGCAAGATTTTTTCAGGTTTTTAAGGACATCCATATTAAAAGGAGCATATCTTCTACTCTCTTGACCTGCAGAATTACGCTGTTGAATCACGGGAAAAATTTGAAGTTTGAAATCATTATCTACTTCTTTTCCATTTTCAATTGCTTCAATAAGCCCTCTTTCTAATCTAGTTACAGGAGTGGGCAGTTGTTGGGAGGGGGGGCTCTGTGTGGGAGGAGGGGGGGGCGCTGATGAGGTCACCGCCCCTCCCACTACTCCTCCTCCCTCCGTCCCTGAAGGTGGAGTGGATGTGGGCTGATCAATAATCTGCTCTCTAGGTGGGGTTGAAATTTCTTCAGGACAATCAGAGTCTACACCCTCAGATTCCTCATTCAAATCCCCTTGCCCTCTGGCAATGTCCTGAGTTTGCCTATCTTCTATCTTTTGTTCCTCACGCTTCCTTCTCTGAGCCTTTTTAGAACTCTTCCTTCTTCTAAACTCTTCTTGATAGCTTAAGTCTAATAGAATCAAGTTGTATAGGTAAAATACCTCTGGGAAAATTTGACAATTCCCATTTTTTGAGTAAAATTCTTTCATTTCAAGTCCCACTAGCTTCCATTTATCTATACGTAGTTTTTCTTCATTTAAGAACCAAGGGGACGTGCGACTCAATGAGTGTATGAGATTATTCATTTGTGGGATGGGAACAAGTAAACTTTTCTCATCAATTATCTTAATTATATCCTCTATAGCATTGCTAGATGAGGCAGGGGCTGGGGTTGGAGCAGGGTCAGCTGAGGCCCAGGATTTACCTAACATCTGCCCCATCTCAGTTACTAGAGATTGCTGATTTAGTCCTTAACAAGGTAAGTTCCTTATTTCTATTAGAATACTCACCTAATCTCCTGGTCACAGGAGGACTTCGGTGGAAGTAGGGTGCCAGCCACACGTTGGACGCCAAATGCTGGAACTCTATCTTTCCAGAAATCAGCAAGAGTCAGGATCACTAAACGTCTTTATTCTAGATCTTTACCGTCGCCTCCAACGCCAGGTCACGAGTGCAAGTGAGCGTGAGTTCCACCACCCAAGTTTCTCTTGCTCCTCCCACACACGTCACTTCCCTCTCTTTGTCTCACCAATCAAGTCAGCACAGAACAGCTGGGGAGGGTCAACCTTAAACAAGTTAATAGGGAACCGTCCAATTGGCAATTAGTCTCACGTGCTTTATCATCCAAGTGCATTGCTCAGTTCTAGCCCTTTACACTTTAGAATCTTTTTTTGGACCTGAAAAAAAAAAATTTGACCTGTTTTTGAGGTTTCTCATGCAGTCATTTTGATATTATTGTCTTCTGAATTTGTTTTTTGATCTTCCCTGTAAACATAGTAAATGTCCATAGTCATTTACTTTTTTGCTATTGTTGGGGCTTTTTGGTTTTGTTTTGTTCATTTTTCAGCTCCTGTGACATAAGAAACATTATCCCAAGCTTCTTACTCTGGCCATTAGTTTGCTGCACTGGATAGCTGGAAGTCTTGAGGTTAACCTGCTATGTCACTAGTGGGCTGTATTATGGGGATTTGGGTTCTAACTTGTTCTGTGACTTAGGTCTCCTTATGGCTTGCCTGGACACGCCAACTCTGGGCTGGATAGAGGAGAGGTGAGAGGAGAAATTTTGGAATGCAAAATTTATTTTTAAAGTTAATGTTAAAAATTGATTTTGCATGTAATTGAAAAAAAAATCATTTAAAATTAGAAAAAAAAAAGAAATTAAAACAAATAGTGTGATAAGTATCCTGTGTACTGCTCTGTTTCAATTCTCTATTTCCTGGACTTTTGGAAAGCAGGGAAGCAAAGTCATTGGGGTAGCTTTTTCTGACCCTGAGGAGAAAATGAGATTTGGAAAGGGCATGGGAGACTCACCTAACAGTCGCAACCAGTTTAAACTTTTCTATTTTAATAAGTAAAAGAATATCTTTGGAATAGAATATTACTTCTTTCACTCCCAAGTCCAAAAGACATAGGGAATGTGAGTTTTCTGAATGATTCTATCACTAATGAGCTTTGTGATCTTGGAGAAGTCATTAACTTTACTAGCTCTTCATTTCATATCTATAAAACAAGTTACCCTCAAGCATCAAATATGGCATGCTGCACTTATGCTCCAGATAATGCTGCCCAAAGTTATCTATAAGTTGATAGAGATAGGTTTCACTTGATTTCTTTGATTTTTTTTTTCCAGGTTGCTAGCAAATAGAGATGGGGATTTTGTTTTCCTTCAGGAAAAATAAAAGTATGTGCATGCGCATACACGTGGGTGTGTGTATATGTGAATATATTTATACATGCATATATGCATATGAATATATGTGTGTGAACACCAAGATATTCTAAGCTAAAATACATTGTGTGTATATATATATATATATATATATATATATATATATATATATATATATATCTGTGTGCAAAATATATGACATATACATATTCAATATGTGTATATATAATATCTAATTAATCTATTCAGAGGGAGAATGTAATATATGAAAAGTCTGTGATTCTCCTCCAACTCCATTTGCCATTTCTCTCTACTTCAGATAAGAGAGTAATCATATGTGTGTTTATGATTTTCTTTTTAAAAAGGAATGAAATTAGGTTATTATTTACCAAGTAATCACATCTACATAGCTCTTTAAACTTTCTAAAGCACTTAGCTTTACATTTTAGCTTTTAAAGGAACATAGTTAAAAGTTTATTATTTTTATATAAAAACAAGAGTTTATGTAATTTGTTCACCACCACATAGTAAGTATCAGAAGTGGGATTTTAACTAATTTCTCTAGATTCAATATCCAGAGTTCTTTATAGCATCATGTATAATATTATTTGGGGAAAAAATAAAACTCTTCTGGAGATTCATATTTAATTTATGTTCAGTTCAAGAAAAAGTTGCAAACAATTTTGATTATTTTTTCAGAAGTTTTTCTTTTATTTTTTATGTCTTTTATTCCCTCTGGTGTTCTTTAAAATAAAATAATTTCAGCCATGGAGACTAAGCCATACAAATCACAGTTACATAAAATTGGGGAAAAATCATGAGGATACCTCAAGGCTAAAATGGCTTCTATCTTCTCTGACTATAGAAAGAAATCCTCAATTTTTTTTTTCCTTTCTTCCTTTGACATTGACAACTTTCAAAGTCAAATGCACATAGAGAAGGGAATAAGTCACTTGTGCTTTTACTAAACCTATTTATTATTGTTTGAAGCTCAGTAGGAAAAGAAATATCCTTATGAAACTGACCAAAGATATCTCCAAACTTCTGACCATGTTACCCAAAATCCCTTCCTTTGGTTTATTAATATACTTTTTAAAAATACCTCTGCTAGAGGATAATCTACCTCTCAGACTTGTGGAGGAGGAAGGAATTTATGACCAGAGGAGAACTAGAGATCATTATTGATCACAAAATAGAAGATTTTGATTACATCAAACTAAAAAGTTTCTGTACAAATAATACTAATGCAAACAAGATTAGAAGGGAAGTAACAAATTGGGAAAATATTTTTAAAAACAAAGGTTCTGACAAAGGTCTCATTTCCAAAATATATAGAGAACTGACCATAATTTATAAGAAACCAAACCATTCTCCAATTGATAAATGGTCAAAGGATATGAACAGACAATTCTCAGAGGAAGAAATTGAAACTATATCCACTCACATGAAAGAGTGTTCCAAATCACTACTGATCAGAGAAATGCAAATTAAGACCACTCTGAGATACCACTACACACCTGTCAGATTGGCTAAGATGACAGGAACAAATAATGACAAATGTTGGAGGGGATGTGGGGAAATTGGGACACTAATACATTGCTGGTGGAGTTGTGAAAGAATCCAGCCATTCTGGAGAGCAATCTGGAATTATGCCCAAAAAGTTATCAAACTGTGCATACCCTTTGACCCAGCAGCGCTACTACTGGGATTATATCCCAAAGAAATACTAAAGAGCGGAAAGAGACATATATGTGCCAAAATGTTTGTGGCAGCTCTTTTTGTTGTAGCTAGAAACTGGAAGATGAATGGCTGTCCATCAGTTGGAGAATGGTTGGGTAAATTGTGGTATATGAAAGTTATGGAATATTATTGCTCAGTAAGAAATGACCAGCAGGAGGAATACAGAGAGGGTTGGAGAGACTTAAATCAACTGATGCTGAGTGAAATGAGCAGAACCAGAAGATCACTGTACACTTCAACAACGATACTGTATGAGGATGTATTCTGATGGAAGTGGAAATCTTCAACATAAAGAAGATCCAACTCACTTCCAGTTGATCAATGATGGACAGAGGTAGATACACCCAGAGAAGAAACACTGGGAGGGGAATGTAAATTGTTAGCACTAATATCTGTCTGCCCAGGTTGCATATACCTTCGGATTCTAATGTTTATTGTGCAACAAGAAAATGATATTCACACACATGTATTGTACTTAGACTATATTGTAACACATGTAAAATGTATGGTATTGCCTGTCGTCGGGGGGAGGGAATAAGGGAGGGGGGGTAATTTGGAAAAATGAATACAAGGGATAATATTATAAAATATATATATATATATATAATAAAAAAAATTAAAAAAAAAAAATACCTCTGCTAGAGTCATAACATGGATCCATACTATAGTGGAGTTTTTGTAATGTCCCAATCCAGCTGATCAAATGGTAGGAGGTGCTACAGTATACAAAAATTAACCTCTTAGGTATAATATTAGAAATAGGATTTTGAGGGGAGAGATAATAGTGAACAAGCTATGATTCTTGGAAGATTGAGTTTAAAGACTGAGTCAAGCCAAGAGATAGATAGGCTGAAAGGTAGCAATATTAACTTTTTAGGATGTGTATAGTTTGATGCCTGATTGTTGTCTCAAAAAAAATTATTTTCCTCTAATTTACAGAG
The DNA here is from genome assembly GCF_048593235.1 of Sminthopsis crassicaudata. Lineage (NCBI taxonomy): Eukaryota > Metazoa > Chordata > Mammalia > Dasyuromorphia > Dasyuridae > Sminthopsis > Sminthopsis crassicaudata. The sequence goes on along the minus strand of NC_133621.1, from coordinate 95,297,063 downwards.
AATACTTTTTCCAAATCTGTACATTCTTCCTACTGATTTACAGCTTTATTTTTTCTCAGGTTGTAGTTTCCCCTACCTCTTTCAAGAGAATGTTAAGTGCCTTTGTTTCAGGAATTTTTTTTAAAACTTTTGTATCCTTAGCATCTTATACAGTGTCTGATGTATAGCTGATATTTAATAACTTTTATTACATTAACTTGAAATGAAATACTTCTGATCCTCACACTATAGGAATCTCTTGGAGACTGCTAAGAGAGATTTCTAAATCTATTGTCTGGTTCCTTCAAATCATTGATTGGTTCTAATATCTTCTAGGGCTTAAGATAGCACTGTTTGATTATCAGTCCTTTAGCTATTAGTAAGTATGAATTTATCAATTAGATTATTAAAGTTTTTTATGACTTTGGTTTTTACATCACATTCATTTTTAAGTATCTCCATTTTCCCTTCTCCATGCAGTAAACTGTACCTTGTAACAAAGGGGGGGAAATAATAATACTATAAAGCAGTTAAGTAAAACTAATGAAAATCTCATTTCTGAATGACAGGATAGGCTATCACACCTACACTCCATCTCTGCAAAGGAATTCTCTAGGATCAAGTTTTCTATTTGAAAGCATAGCTTTCACCTTCTGTTTTTTTTTTTTTTTTTTTTTTTTTAATAATAATTTCTATTTACCAGGTTGTAGTAATTATGTATATCATTTTCCTGATTTGCTCTATTTTACTATGTATCAATTAATAGTTCATCTTAGCAGATTGACTAACTCCCTTAGTTCTTGGAAATCTTTCCATATTTATCTGTCTATACCACATTTATCATATTATGGACAATGTGTTCAACTTGAAGAAAGAATTGAGTTCAAATACCTATGATGATGTTTGCTATATGACCTTGGGCAAATCACTTAATTTTTCTCAAATAATTGTTTTTTCATCTGTAAATTGAGTGGTTTTGATTAGGAATCAGCTACATTCATTAACAACTGCAATATGTAATAAGACCTCCAATAGGTAAAATATACTGAATATAATGTAAGGTTCCTTGAAAGTTGGGTTGATTCATTCTTTGTAATTATATCTCCAGGTAGATTGTTGTTTGGGTTTTGATGGCTCAGTGAGTGTAAATAACTATTGTTTCTTTTCTGGACAGAAATTCTGAGGATCTTTCCTTAAAAGATTGATTCTTTTATGAAGGCAAATGAGACCATATTTTGTCTCAATTCTCACCTAGTCTTTAATTATTGAATGTACATTGTTGCCAACAAACTGAGACCCGGGAAAACTTAAAAGGATCAAAGTCTCCCTAAATCCAGGCCAATGCCACACTCCTCTGGACCTATGTGTCCATTAGACTGGGATGACTCTGGAGGAGAGAGTGAGACTAATCTCTGCACTGCCCTACCTCACTTAAATCTAATTCACATGTAAGTCAAGACATCAATATCCTGAAGTCATTGTTCTTCCACAATGAAGGAGAAACAACAAAACTCTCTTGGAAATACCTCATACTTAGTGGTGCTTAATAAATGTTTCTTGATTTATTAATCAATATTATGAAGAAGAATCTAAGAACAAAGAACAAATACTGCCCATGCTCAAAACCAGAGTTGTTTTCTAAATTTATAATCCATTGTTAGAGTCTCTAGGGGAAGAAAAAGCTCAAAATACGTATACTGAAGGCTCAAGGGAAAGCCAAGGTAAAATAAAAGGGAAGGGCTCCCCACTGAAATGAATATAGAAAGTAAGGGATGGGGAAGCTTGCCTTTGACTGGTTACATGAGAAACATTCAGAGCTGAAGACGGGGTATACTATTGATCCTACATATTTTGTCCATTTTCTTCAAATTCTTCACTGTTTCAAAAGCATCTGCCTTATTTATACCTTTATTAGCACAAAAACCCAGATATGAGGAATATTTTCTTTTATTTTTGTATCTTCTATATAAAATCTCCCTGGAAACTAGACATAGAACCAAAATGCCCTGGTTAGAATGCATTTTCAATTGTAATTTGAAGCTTGCTAAGAAGAAATAATGGCGATAGTCACTGTCATAGACTTATGGCTTTCATGAATTCAGAAGGCCCTTCTGAATTGTATCAAATGTAAAAGAAAAAAATTAAGATGATATTTTGAGACTTTAGGATGAACTGGGTAGAATCCAATGGATCTTTTCAAAACAAATTCACAAAGCAAAGACTTGCTGAGATTGATGTACAAATTTTAAAAATCTACTTATTAGAAAATGTGGGGCAGCTAGGTGGTGCAGTAGATAGAGCACCAGTCTTGAATTCAGGAGGACCCCAGTTCAAATTTGGTCTCAGACATTTACCACTTCCTAGCTGTGTGACCCTGGGCAAGTCACTTAACCCCAGCCATAGGAAAAAAAGAAAATGAACAGTAAAGTTTGATTTGATTCCTAACCATAACAAAAGAATTAGATATACAAACTCTTATTTTAATAGTTTCACAATAAAAAATATTATAAAATGATGCATTTATAGTTAGTAGTAGTGATCAAGGTCATCTATTCCACTTAAGACACTTTTCACACAAAACTGTCTGACCCTATGTATATATTTATATAAAATAGGTATACAAATCAAATATTTACTGATGCTAAATTATAATTTCACAACCCACAGATTAAGAAGCTTTGATCTCATTTAAATGAGAAAATTGGAACCCTGAGAAATTAAATGACTGCCTAAAGATAAAAAGGATATCAGAGCTATTATTTGACACAGGCTCACTGAAATCCAAATCAATCATTATTCCCACTATGTCATTTTGAGATACTTTTGTTTAATATTACGAAATTGTTCCAAGGAGGCAGCACAATACAAAGAAGAAAACCTTGAATCCGTAGTCCAAAGTTTGGTAATGGTTCTGGTTCTGGTTTTTATTAATAGCTCTGACCTTAAGGAAGTCACTTTTATCTCAGGGCCTCAGTTTCTTCATTTTTGAAACAAATGGGTTAGACTAACTGATCTGATCTCCCTTTCATCTATGAAACTATCATCCTTTGAAAGACTCTTTGAAGACTCTGATTATTGGACTGTGCCTCTGGACCCCCTGAAACAAATCCCAAAGTGGAATACTGTTCAACATAATTACTGCTAAAAAACCCAAATATTAATTGGGTTTTTGCAATAACTGAAGAAAAGAAAATATAATTTAACTACATTTGCTAGCAATTTCAATTTGTAATAAACAGTAACGTGTTACTTGGGGCTAAAAATCCAATAAATGAAAAATCAACAGTTGGCCATGCATAGTCCTTATAGACCAACATAAAATTAAGTAATTGAAGAATTCAGAAGAGAGAAGAGAAACTATTTTTTATTTTTTTTTTAAAGTTGTGCAGTAATGCTTCAGAAACATTTCTACTTTTTAAAGTATTAATTATAGTAAGGTAATGTTATGATTTTAAAATAAATAGTAAAGAAAATTCAGAAGTTTATGTTTCCTAGTGTTCTTTTTTCTTCATTGTTAGAATTTATGCCCAAATCATTTTTTGAACAAATCATTTGTTTCCTTTTAGTAGCCATAGAACTATCTACATTAATCAATCTTTCCGGTAGTTTTGAAATTAACCTTTCTCAATAATCACCGTTTTCTCTCTTAAGCTCTATACAGTAACATCCTGTTTTTCTGACCACACAGATCCCCATTTTTATATTGAAGCAGTCTATGAGATACAGTGAATGGAGTATCAAGAAGTCAGGAAGCTCTGAGTTAGAATTTTGCATCAGATATTTACCAAGTGTGTGATCTTGAACAATTTCCTAAATTGTGTTTAGTTGATTGATAGATAGATAAATAGTACTTTACAAACCTTAAAGTACTATGTAAATACCAGTTATTGTTATTATCATTATTATTGTTATAATATCCTATTCCTCAGACTTCTTTCATTCTACCTTGATCATCCTAATTAGATTTCCATTTTCCTCATCTGCCCTCTATAGTCTATCCATATTTACTTTCCTCCTAGCCTTTATGCCTCTATTCATTCCATTCCCTAAAGAAACCTGAATGGCCCATGAGCCAAATTTGATGCATGTTTATGACAAATCTTTGCTTTTCAGATCAGTGTGCAGATTGTGAGTGGGTGTCTTTGGAACCCTAGATGTATTCCTTTTATGGCATTTGTTTAGTCTGTATTATAGTTCATCTTTCAATAATTGCATCATACATTCAGTGTGCCAATCAAACTTTGTCCTTGTTTGCAGGCTACACAAGTAATTGGAGTTATTTTGAATAGAGCCTCATTAGAAAGAACACCGAAGAAACATGTTTTAAGAAACTGTCTAATCTGTGAACATTTTCCCATGATGCTTTATCCATAGCCGTTTCAAAAATGATTATTGAATTGAATTTATTTGTTCAGGGTTAAACATAATACAGTTTTTGAAAGTGTGAGAAAAAGATTATTAGCCCCTTCTTTTGGGAATTGTCCATTTTAGCCTATGCTAGGAAAAATCCTCAAAGAGAAAGTCATTAACGAGTCAAGAAATCCAGTTTTTGATTTAAGTTTTGTCATAACCTATCTTTGAGACCTTAAGTAAGGGACTCAGCTTCTCTGAACTTTTCTGACATTCATGAATGTTTCTCGCCTCTACCTCACAAATAATCAGAAAAAATGATTTGAGGATTAAATGCATGAAAACACCTTGGAAAGAATAAAGTACACTAGGAATTCAGGATATTATTCACTTCAATTAGTCATCATTTTTTCATGAGTGTCCATCTTTTCTTTCTTGTAAATTGTTTATTTGTTTTCTGCTGTATACTTTTTTTACTTTATTCTTTTCCCTCTCTTCATCCCCAAGCAGGGCATATTTAAGAATGGATATATCTATATATACATATGTAGATATGTTGAGGAGTGAGAAATGAGATTAAAATGACAACAATGGGGTCCCAATGGGGTCCCCTGGTTAGTGTCACAGGCTTTGGGAAAGAATTCCCAATCCACAATGAATACTGGTGAGATTTGTGGCCAAAAAAAAAAAAAGGGTTTATTACACTGAGAAAATAACTTTCTCAGATGGCAAAATCCTCAGGATTTTTTGCAAAGGTTTAGGGTCTTTTATCAGCCTTCAGAGATTTGAAGCTAAGGAGCAATTAAAGGCTAATTTTCAATTCAATAAAGGGTGGTGATTACACTCTGGGCCAAGATTTCCAATTGAATTGTAGATGGAGAAACTAGGGGAGTTTCCCCTAAGAACAGGAAGGTGGGTTTGAGATCTCTAACCCAGGACCACCCTTCCCCTCAAGATCACAGTTTACATCAGATATATACATACACATATATCCATACAGATCTTTCCTTTCTCTTTTTACCTTTTGCTTTAATTCTGTTCCTTTGCCTTGTTATTATTTAACCTCTCCCCATCCATAGATTCCTTCTTTGCCTTCTTCCCACACTCTTTTGCTTACCTGTCCACCTATTCCTCCCCTGCTTTTGGAGGGGTGCTATACCTTTCATAGTATATTTGTAATGTTGCCTACTTAACTTATTCCTTTATGTCAGTAGATTTTCAGAGCTATGAGCCCTCCTCCCCCCTGGAATGCCTCAGTATCTGTTCTTCCTCTGCACCTCATTTGTATAACATAATTAAGATCTTTATCTTAACTCTGTCCCAGTCTTTCTTTTGAACTGCCCTATCTTTGTTTTTCATAAACATATGCTATACATTTTCCATGTTAAAAAAAAAAAAATTGTCCATGTTGAGTTTCTTGAAATTGGTCTTTGATATTGGCTCTTATATATTAAACTTTTTATTAAATTCAGATATGATTGATAGAAAGTCCTGAAAATCTGCAAGTTCATTGAATGTCCATTTTTTCCTCATTTTAAATTATAGATAATTTTGCTGATTATGATATTTTTGACTGCAGGGTTGCTGATAAATCCTGTACAATTCCAATTGTAGTTCCATCATATTTTCTTTCTTTCAAAATATTATTTTTAATCTGGAAGTTTCAAAATTTGGCAATAATGTTCCTATAGGTTTTCCACAGAAGATTCCTTTGAGGTGGTGATTGGTGGAATTTTTTTCTATTTTTACTTTCCCCTCATATCTCTTACTCCAGGACAATTTTCTTGGATTATTTCTTGCATTATTGTGTCAAGGTCCTTTTATTTGGTCACAACTTTTAGACAGTCCAAATTTTCTTATATTTTCTCCTCTTAATCAATTCTCCAGATCTGACATTTTTCTTATAAGATGTTTCATTTTCTGTTCTATTTTTATTCTTTATAATCTGTTTTGTTATTTCTTGGTCTCTCATAATGTTGTGCCACAGTTCTCTTTTAAAGTCCTAAGTTTCCCTAATTGTCCCATTCAGTTACTCTGCCTCAGGTTATAACCATTCCCTCTTAATGTTTGATGGGATAAAGGTCTTTATCCATTTTAGATGTCATTAGAATATCCGGAGCCTCTCCAGTACCTCCCATTATGTCATCCTAGGTGCCTCCCCCCATTAGGTCATCCCTATCCAGGTACCTCCCCCATTATGTCATTGTTCTTGTTACCATATAAAAGAATCTTGTATCTGACATTCACTGCTTGATCCATTTGGTCTCAGTAAATCTCTCCATTAAATAAATTATTAAATTGTTCTCTAATCTCTATCTTGCTCAGTTTCTCCAGTATTACAATAGTTTCATTGTCTTCCCCTTGCCCAGTTCTAATTTTTTTTTTTTTTTTTTTTTGAGGCTGGGGTTAAGTGACTTGCCCCAATTTACATAAAGTGGGAACTGTCTATACTTTTACTTTTTATTTTTTATCTTTTTTGTTTGTTTTTGAGGCTGGGTTTAAGTGACTTGCCCAGGGTCACAAAGCTAGGAAGGGTTAAGTGTCTGAGACCAGATTTGAACTGGGATCCTCCTGAATTCAAGGCTGGTGCTCTATCCACTGAGCCACCTAGCTGCCCCTTCCAGTTCTAATTTTCAGAGTTATTTTAATCTCTGAGACTCTGTACCTCCTTTACTACTTGGTTAACTTTTTTTTTTTCATAATTTTATTTTTTCTTGGATGCCCTTGTTTTTTTTTGTTTGTTTGTTTTTTTGTCTTTGTTGTTTTTCCTCAATGTCTCTAATTTGATTTTTTATTTCTTTTGAGTTCTTAATTTTTTAAAAGAGATTACCACTTCCAATGTTTTTGTAATTAAAAAAAATTGTTAACTAATGAATGAAGGATATTTTCAAATTAAGAGATACTCTTTATAAGAGTGACTTAATCTTAGAGTACAGCCAAGGCCAGTTTCTTAAAACAAAGTACTCAGAAGTAAATTGGGATGAATCATCTGAGGTCCAGTATTTGTTTCCTTATGTTGAGAATGACTGAAGTTTGGTCACATGCTCATTATTGTACTTGTTAAATTTACATATTTTTCTTTCCTTAAATTAAGACATTTCATAGAGAAGTTGAAACTAACTTCATTTCTTTAAGATTGATGGGGGGAACCTTGAAACTATCTTCTGACTTTGGTAGGAGAAACTTCTAAACTCTTAAGAGCCCTCCTCTTAATCAAGATAAAATCAAGAATCAAGATAAAATGGTTATCTTGGTGGGACTAGCTGCACCCTCTATTGAGTTGAAAATTAGTCCAGGACCACTCCTATTTGGCTTGAATTTAAGTAATCTCATTCTACTGGAAATTTAGGCCTGGGGGCAGTAATCTCATTTAATTGATCTCTTATAAAAAAGGCAATTTTGAACTCATTATTTGCAGAGGTTCAAAGTGGCACAGCTGCCTACCAGGACCACCTTTGTCTGCTGTGAAGAGACACCCTCTTCTCAATGTTAACATTTCTCTGCCAGGATTTTTCTGCTAGGACCCTTATTTCTCTGCCAGGACCTTGCCACTGAGGAAGTTGATCTCCTAGCAAAGCTGACTTCTGCAATGCCAATAAACTTCCTTTTTGCCAGTCTCATATTTCATGTTGGTGAATTCTTTCACGTTGAGCCTGCACTAATTAGATGGGGATTAAATAAGTAGTAAATATCTTAAATTCAACATATCCAAAACCAAATTCATAATCTTTTCCCAAAAATGGATTTTCCCTTTCTAACTTTCCAATGCTCTTGAGGGCAATATCATCCTCCCAGAACCTCTGGCTCTTAATTCAGTTGTCTTCAAACATGACCATGTCTCTCTCATTCATAGCATAACAAAACAAACCCTCACTAGTTCCTTCTGTATGCTCTATCATTTTAAATCTCTTTTATATCTCAAATTTCTTCTGTGCTTTGTAGCTAACTCCTTGAAAATGTTATTATAATAGGTGCTTCTCTTAATTCTAGTGCCTTCCTGCTGTTGATCATTTCATTTTATGGTATATATAGTTTGTTTGTAAGTACAGTCAATCCTCAACTTTCCCAGGGGTCACATTCCTAGAAAGCAGCAACAAAGTTTAAAACAATAATGTTGATACATTGAACCACGGGAAATAGGAGCTTAGATTCCTGCTACCACCAATAATTGTAATCTTTTGCTAGAGATTGCTGAAAATACTCTTTTTTGCATACAATTCTTTATAATAAAATATTAACCATAGTAACCCTGTATAACCTATACAATGCAGAGAAGAGAGGTTACATCAGAGGAATGGAGAGGGCCAGGAAGAAAATGTCAAAAGAACCCTGAAGTAAAATAGGGAAAGATGGAACTTTCCATCTCTAAACCCTTTTTTTTTTTTTTTGGCTCCAAATGCAAATTATTCCTTGATAAAAAGCACAAATTAAATGCCTAACTCTAGTTCTAGTTCAGAACTGTCAGGGTAGCTTAGCCTACCCTAGCTAATGCCAGAAGATTCAGATTCTTTTTGGAGATTGGTTTACTCCAATGCTGCCTCATTGCTCAGGACCTCATCAGCTGGGGATGATCAGGCACCCAGGCATAGGCAGCAGGCCAGTAAGAGTGGGGCTGACCATCATCTCAAGTTAGCCACAAACTTAGATGCTTTTCCATTTTTTTTTTCCAATTCTATCATAACATACTTCCTTTTAGATATAAATTTGTGCATTGTATCTTTCTCTTTTTTTTTCTCCACTACACATATCCCAGATGAGCAAAGGTTGTACACTCAAAAGAATAAATAAGATTACAAATAAGTTTACACAAAGGTTTGATATTGTGGGAGTTAAATAAAGGAATATTGAAAATCAACTATGTTTGCTTCTTAACTCCCCCATTCACTTTTGAGTTCCTTGAGGTCAGGACCTATATTTTGCTTCTTTTTTTTCTTGAAGACATTACAAATTGCTATGCTCATTGTAGAAGTCTATTAAATACTTATTGATTGACTGATTATCATATCACACTATTTGCATTATTTGCATCTGTTTCCTTTGCTTATTTTAGGAATTGGACGTCTCACAGGAGGGAGATGCTAAGCCATAGCAGAATGGTTGCATTATGGACTAAATCACTTAAGACCAAATGCCCTTTTTTTATATCTTTATGGTATCTTGTGTTGTTATAGATGAGCAAGTGGGGGAAGAGAAGAGGGAAGGATGTTGCCATTAGAGCATTGGTTGTTATTTATTGTCCTTTGCTCTCAAAGAGGACATAAATGACATCACTATGTTAGAGTTGAGTTATATAGTGTGTCTAACTATGGCTAATAGGACCAGTGTGAGCTCAGAATGTTCTGCCACAGGTTGGAGATAAGTAGTCCCTATGAACTTTGAAGTGATGTTTCTAATTTTGCATATCTCATGTTTCTTCTGAGCTACATGACTTCTGCTTTGCTCATAGACCACAAGCCTTTTTTTTTTTTTTTTTTTTTTTTTTTTCTGCCCTGGATGTCATATTCCAAGCCTTTTGATCCTTTAATATAGAAGATGCTAAATCTTGTGTTATCCTAAATGTGACTCCACTATATGTTTCTGGATGTTTGAAATATTTTCTCCTTGACCTGGTAGTTCTGGAATTTACCCATAATAATCTGGGGAATTTTTATTTGGGAATCTCTTTTAGAAGGTGATGGGTGGATTTTTTCAATTTCTATTTCACCCTCTGGTTCTAGAATGTCAGGACAGTTTTGCTTGATAGTTTCTTGAAAAATGATGTCCAGGCTCTTTTTTGTTTGTTTGTTTGTTTGTTGTTGTTGTTGTTGTTTTTGACCATGACTTTCAGGTAGACCACAATTTTAAAATTATGTCTCCTGGATCTATTTTCCAGGTTAGTTGTTTTTTCAATGAGATATTTTATGTTTTTTCTATTTTTTTCAGTTTTTTGGTTTTGCTTTATTGTATCTTGTTTTCTCATAAAATCATTAGCTTCCATTTACTCAATTCTATTTTTAAGGAATTGTTTTCCTTATTGAGCTTTTGTACCTATTTTCACAATTGGTCAATTTTTCTTTTTAAAGTATTCTTTGCCTCATTAGATTTTTGTATTTACTCTTACACTATTTTTAATCCTTTCCCTAGTTTTTGCTCTTTCTTACTTGATTTTTAAAGTCCATTTTGAGCTCTTCCATGGACTGAGCCTAATCCTTATTTTTCTTGGAGGCTTTGGATGTAGGAGCTTTGACTTTGTTATCATCTCCTAAATGTATGTATCTTCTTTGTCACCATAATTTTCAATGGTCAGAAACTTTTTTTGTTTTCTGCTCATTTTTCTAGCCTATTACTGTCCTTTCAACTCTGTTAATGTAAGGCTGTTTCCATGATGTAGTATATACTGTTCCAAGCTTCAGAGATTTTGTGCACCTGTTTTCAAAAATCCTTCTAGAAATCTGACGACAAACATTCTTTTCTGCACTGTAGCTGTAAGATCTAGTGTGCTGGCCAGGGCTAGGGTTCTGCTGACTGGATCTAGACTGGGATTGCACACCAGACTCCCACCCTGATGCCACAGACTTTCTCCGCTGACCTTCAGAATCCTCCCTGGTGCCCCTGGGCTGATAGATCCAGAAACCTCCACCATTGCTGCTGATTCAGTTTCCTCCTCACTGACTCTGGGATCTGGGCCAGGTCTGGGCCTGGGGCCAGGGCTGGGTCTGGATCTGGGTCTGGGTCCAGGTGCAGGGCTTGGTCTGGGGCTGCATCACCAGCATGACTGCATGCTGGATTCCCAGACCATTTCTGCTGAGCTTCTAAATTGCCTTTGGCTGGCAAATGTTCTACTCCATCTTCTTGGACGTTCTGAAGCTCTACAATTTGTTAGAGTCATTATTTAAAGGAATTTGGAACAGTTTGGAGAGAGGTTGGGCAAGTTCCTGACTTTGTTCTTATGAGAGACCTTGAGAATGTTCTTGTATCACCTTTTCTGATCACCTTAGGAGTGCTTGAGTTTTCAATAAAATAATTCTTTTGAGCAGCATAAATTTGGTAATGTGGCCAGTCTATCAGAGTTATGTTCTCTGCAATAGAATATATTGGATAAATAAGTGGCTGTAGAGCCAAGGAGATTTTGGGTCAAATCCTGTTTATCTGTAGAATCTTGGTTTAAAAAAAAAAATTCTAACCTTTCAATGTTTTTTTTTTTTTTTTAATTTTATCAATTTTAAGATGATTGTAAGACTAAATTGTCAAACACTATATGAGCATCAGTTCTGATGGAAGTGACTATCTTCTGCAATGAGAGGATTCAATTCAGTTCCAATTGATCAGTAATGAACAGAACCAGCTACACCCAGTGAAAGAATATTGGGAAATGAGTGGACTGCTTGCATTTTTGTTTTTCTTCCCAAGTTATGTTTACCTTTCTAAATCCAGTTTTTCTTGTGCAATAATAGAACTGTATAAATATGTACACATATATTGTATTTAAAATATACTTTAACATGTTTAACATGTATGAGACTGCCTGCCATCTGGGGAGAGGGTGGAGGGAAGGAAGGGAAAAGTTGGAACAGAAGTGATTGCAAGGGTCAATGTGGAAACATTATCCACGCATATGTTCTGTCAATAAAAAGCTATAATAATAATAATAATAATAATAATAATGAATAAAAGAAGAAGAAGAAGAAAAAAAGACTAAGTTGTCATCCAATTTGGCATAAAGAGTTTCTTCATTTGGGAATAATATATCAATGAAATATCACTAACCACTGGAAAAGTAAACTTCAGGAAGCCTGGCATTTCTTAAAGAGATCAAGGGAAGTTGAAGAAAGAGGTAAATAAAAATAGTTTTCCAAATGGAGATACTCATTAGATGTCTGACCTTGGACATAAACAAACAAAACTTTAATTTCTTTGTGCCTCATTTCTTTTTGATAAAGGGAAGGAATTAGACTAGATAAGAAGGGATTGAACCTGATGTCATTGAACTTGGCTCGGTTTTCACCAAAATTTGATAATTCCAAAAGAACTTTTTTTCCCTTTGAAATTTTACGTATTTCAGTTTATAAATTTAAAATATTGAGATGAGGGGGGTCCATCAACTTGAATAGCCTGCCAAAGGAAACCATGACACAAATTTTAAAAAAGGTTAAAAACAAAAAAAGAAAGAAAATAAAAAACAAAACCCTGCATCACTTGATTTATAAGACTACTTCTCTCTCTGTCTATGGCATCTGTGGAAAGATACAAAATAATAAAAGATCTACAATGAATTATCTATGTTGGCAGGTTCATGTTTATTGAAATCTTGTAAGGATCTTTCATATTCTTTCCCCTAGCTCTCTCCTGTTAACATTCTTCATATTTGTAGCCTAAGGATCACATCTATCTAGAGAAAGGAGACTTAGATCTTTCACAAACAGAAATTCCCAGTAGAACTTAACACAGCAGAGGCAAAATTTAATGTTTTATTTTATTTTGTTTTTTTTCCTTTAGCTCTGGAATATACTTTTCCTTGTGAAGCTTTGATAGTAAGAAAAAGCTATTTCCTACTACCCATATCCACTCAACCCTGACCCTTTACCAATTTTATAGAAGGATATTTTACCTATAGTTAGTGACCACAGAGGTCCATTAAAGTTTCTTAGCAATACAGGAATGAATATATAATCATCAAAATTCAGAAACAAATTTTTTCTTGGGATGAATTAATCAAGTCTTGCTCTGCCAGATTTGCTCTGATCTTACTCTCTATATATATTTGCTGCTGAATGGCCATCATTCAAAAATTTAGGAGATGATGGTCTTTCTATGGAACACTACCAAATTTTTTTGATTTAGTCAAGCTGGCTATGTAAATCAGGAGTTGGTTTCTCCCTCTTCCCCCCCTCCCCCCAGAGATGGAAATAATAATGGAATAAGAAAAGCAATGACAAAAGTAGAAAAGAATGATTTTGAAAGTATCTCAGGCACAGGTTTACAATGTCTGCTATTTTTAAATAATACTGTTAAGATTGTGCATTTTGACACTAAGGATGCTGGCAGGTAGTAAAATATTTTAAGTTCCCTGGATTCATTAAAGGAAGTTTGTTGGAAAGAGAGCTTCAAGGGGAGAAATAACTAGTTAGTTATATTTGTTGGAGTATAGAACACCACAGTGCTTATTATGAAATTAACTGCCTAAGGAAATTGTAAGTCATTTTCATTGTCACTTTAGGCAACTTACTTTTACGTTATTTTTCCATCTATTCTATAAGTATCATGTATATAAAGTTATTTATATACTGTCTCATCCATTAGAAAATGAGCAACATAAGAAAACTTTGTCTTTCTTCATGTCCCTTCTATTTTTATCACAGTTCCTGGAACATAGTAGGTTCTTAATTCTTGCCTGCCAACTGTTTGATATTTATATCAGCTTTAAAGTTTGCAGAGTATACATTATCCCTTTTGATCAATATAACAATCTTTTGAAATATTTGCTTTTATTGTCTCCATTTTGCAGGTCAGTGAACTGAGATTGAGAGTCATTTAGTGATTTTTCCCAGCACCACCTAAATACTGAATTGTGAGGCAAAATTTAAAGACTGGCTTTCCTGACTCCAAGTCTTTAAATAAGGAAAACCAGAAAAGAAAAAAAAAATCATCACAAAGCAGGAATCCATAGTGAAATTTCAAAGAGTTTGCATTAAATAATCTTATCCAAGACCAATCAATACTCTTTCAGTCTGCTTTTTTACAGTTACACATGACAACTTCACCTTTCCTATGTCTATCCTATTTAGGAATCAAAAGATAAGACATGATACTATTACTTCAAAGAAAACAAATATGTTCTCTTAATGAATGGCATTCTGTCAATGATATTTATAAAAATATTGCTTAATTAGTAAAATGTTTCTACTTCCTTGCCTATGGGTACTCCTTTACTGCTACCCCCCTCCCTTCTTGCTTCTGACTAAACAGTTGGTTAAGGAATTACTACATTCAAAAAAATTACTTGGTGTCAACACATTATTGATGAACCTCTCTGAAATTCATTCAGGTGATTTTTAGTAGTCCGTCTGTTGCCCAATCTATCATTATAGACTTTCAAACTTAGCAGCACCTATTAGAACTTAGATACAATTCAATTTAAAAGACATTTATGAAGTACTTATTATGTACTAGGAACCAATGTTCTAAATGGATAAAAAAGGTAAAAATGAAACAGTCTCTGAAGGAACTAATTTTCTATTGGGATTAAAATTAGCTTCTGTTTCACTATTCTAACTTTCAAGAACCCAGAATTATTCACCTGGGTGCCATAACTTCCCTCCTACAAACTCCCAAGCAAGAATATTCATGCATATATGTGTATATTTATTTTATTATCTCTTTCTGTGCTTCTCTCTCTCTCCTCCCCCCTCTGTTTCCCCCTCTTCTTGTCTCTGTTCCTCTCTTCTCCTACTACTTTCTTCCTTAATGTCTTCTATGTTCCTCCCTTCCTCATTCAAAGCTATCTTTAGAGTCTATTTAGTCCCAAAATTATACTTTAATAAAAATATTATAAAATTACAAGCTATTATACTGAAACTCCATGCCTTTTTTATGGCAGGGAAAACATTTGTATATTACACTAAATTAACTTCTTGGAAAAAAAAAATAACATTACTTTAATGAAACTCATACAGATTTCTATTGGTTCTTTGCTTTTTTTCCTGATTTAAAGCCATGCATTTAGTAGACCAGGGTAGCTAAGTGGCACAGTAGATGGAATGCCTAGCCTAGAGTCAGGAAGACTCCTCTTTTTGAGTTAAAATTTGACCTGAAACACTTCTTGGCTATGTGACCCTGGTCACTTAACCATATTTTCCTGAGTTTCTTCATCAGTGAAATGAAATGGAGAAGGAAGTGGCAACCTACTCTAATAAGAAAAGAAAATCCCAAATAAATAGGGAGGGAATGGGTGGAAAATGATAAGGTGAGGCACAGAAGGTGTTTCAACTAAATGGGGTGGGATAAAGTATGTAGATTAATGGAATGGGATAAAGAGGGAGGGAAAGGGTTGGGAGGAGAAGATAAGGGAGGGATCCAAACAGTGGGGGAGGTTAAGTAATGGCAAGGAAAGTTAAGGAGTAAAATTAAAGTATAAGAGTTAATAGGAATAAGAAATCAAAGATATACACAAACAATATAACAAGGAGCAGGAGCAGAATGTATTAGAAAAAAAAAAAAGTATATTCCCAGCCATATTAATATTTTAGATGCATGTCTTTATATTTGTAAATGTGTATGTACACACACATAAACACATATCTGTGCTTAATATCTGTGCTTGGGAGAGGTGGGGGGGAATAAAAAAGGGAAAAAAGAATAAAGTTAAAAAGTGCACAACAGAGAACACACTGTAACTTACAAGGAAGCAAAGATGCATATCATGAATATAATGTATTCTATTATTATACATGCTTTCTTGAAATGGAAATTTATTGTTATGTATTTCAAATCCTCTCTGATGTTCTGATGGACACATGACAGTGAGTTTCTTTTTTCCTTTTTCTGTCTTCCTTTATTTTCTGTCTTTTTTTCTTCTTCATATTTCGTATTTAACTTTAAATAAATTAATTTAAAAAAAAAACTTTAAAAAAATTCCCTGAGGGGTCACAAAGAGTCAGACATGGTTGAACAACAAAATTAGTAGGCTGTTCTTGTTGTGCCACAATCATTATATTCTGAAAAAGGCATTAAAAATTCTGATTGTTACTTCTTATATGATTTTTTTTGGAATTTTACCTCAAATATTTATTACAAAGATATTCTTTTCACTTCCTTTGTCAGTCACAGGATAATATTTTTCTTACATTTAATATGTCCATTCTCTATATAACCTTTTTCACCTCCCTCTGCCAAAGGTATATAAGCTAAGAAATGAAGTTCTGGTAGTCATGTTGGAAATTCATTAGTGTGTGATCATTCATAGGTGGAGGTGGGCCTGTGAATATTAAAAGGACAGATTGTTTTCTCTCACTTTGGGGGGCAAATTCCATGGACTGTATGCAATGTGAGCAGAAAGGTTTTGGACAGAGTATCACTGTGTCAGCACAGGTTTTCATTTCAATGCTTGCTTTTCAGTTTGCATGAAGCTACAGAAATAGTTCTCACTGCTAAGATAAGAGATGATGTAACTCCCTGAAGTTACTGAAATGTAACATAATAGTCCTTTCTCTCTTTTCTCTTCTTTCAAAGACTTATAGTGACAATGTTTATATCTAGTTTTTAAAGTCACCTTTATAATTTTTCTTTTTTTTTTTTTTTTTTTTTTTTTAATTTTTTATTTTATTTTATAATTATAACATTTTTGACAGTACATATGCATGGGTAATTTTTTACAACATTATCCCTTGCACTTACTTCTATTCAGATTTTTTCCCTTCCTCCCCCAACCCCCTCCCCCAGATGGCAAGCAGTCTTATATATGTTAAATATATTACAGTATATTCTAGATACAATATATGTGTGTAGAACCGAATTTTTTGTTGCACAGGAAGAATTGGATTC
Source organism: Sminthopsis crassicaudata (assembly GCF_048593235.1). Lineage (NCBI taxonomy): Eukaryota > Metazoa > Chordata > Mammalia > Dasyuromorphia > Dasyuridae > Sminthopsis > Sminthopsis crassicaudata. Next base: position 95,280,215 of record NC_133621.1, on the reverse strand, counting down.
AGAAGGTAAAAATAACAGTTTACATTCATTTCCCAGTGTTCCTTTTCTGGGTGTAGCTGGTTCTGTCCATCATTAATCAATTGGAATTGGATTAGCTCTTCTCTATGTTGAAGAAATCCACTTCCATCAGCATACATCCTGGTACAGTATCATTGTTGAAGTGTATAATGATCTTCTGGTTCTGCTCGTTTCACTCAGCATCAGTTGATGTAAGTCTCTCCAAGCCTCTCTGTATTTCTCCTGTTGGTCATTTCTTATAGAACAATAATATTCCATAACATTCATATACCATAGTTTACCCAACCATTCTCCAATTGATGGACATCCATTCATCTTCCAGCTTCTAGCCACTATGAAAAGGGCTGCCACAAACATTTTGGCACATACAGGACCCTTTCCCTTCTCTAGTAGTTCCTTGGGGTATAAGCCCAGTAGTAGTATGGCTGGGTCAAAGGGTATGCACATTTTGATAACTTTTTGGGCATAATTCCAGATTGCTCTCCAGAATGGTTGGATTCTTTCACAACTCCACCAACAATGCATCAGTGTCCCAGTTTTCCCACAGCCCCTCCAACATTCATCATTATTTGTTCCTGTCATCTTAGCCAATCTGACAGGTGTGTAATGATACCTCAGAGTTGTCTTAATTTGCATTTCTCTGATCAATAGTGATTTGGAACACTCATATGAGTGGAAATAGTTTTAATTTCATCATCTGAAAATTGTCTGTTCATATCCTTTGACCATTTATCAATTGGAGAATGGCTTGATTTCTTATAAATTAAAGTCAATTCTCTGTATATTTTGGAGATGAGGCCTTTATCAGAACCTTTAACTGTAAAAATTTTTTCCCAATTTGTTACTTCCCTTCTAATCTTGTTTGCATTAGTTTTGTTTGTGCAGAAACTTTTTAATTTGGTGTAATCAAAATGTTCTATTTTGTGATCAATAATGGTCTCTAGTTCTCCCTTGGACACAAACTCCTTCCTCCTCCACAAGTCTGAGAGGTAAACCATCCCATGTTCCTCCAATTTATTTATGATTTCGTTCTTTATGCCTAAATCTTGGACCCATTTTGATCGTATCTTAGTATGTGGTGTTAAATGTGGGTCCATGCCTAGTTTCTGCCATACTAATTTCCAGTTTTCCCAGCAGTTTTTGTCAAATAATGAATTCTTATCCCAAAATTTGGGATCTTTGGGTTTGTCAAAGATTAGATTGCTATTTTTATTCACTATCTTGTCCTGTGAACCTAACCTATGCCACTGATCAACTAGTCTATTTCTTAGCCAATACCAAATGGTTTTGGTGACTGTTGCTTTATAATATAGCTTTAAATCAGGTACACTTAGACCACCTTCCTCTGACTTTTTTTTCATTAGTTCCCTTGCAATTCTCGACCTTTTATTCTTCCATATGAATTTTGTTGTTATTTTTTCTAGGTCATTAAAATAGTTTCTTGGGAGTCTGATTGGTATAGCACTAAATAAATAGATTAGTTTGGGGAGTATTGTCATCTTTATTATATTCGCTCGGCCTATCCAAGAACACTGAATGTCTTTCCAATTATTTAAATATGACTTTATTTTTGTGGCAAGTGTTTTGTAATTTTGCTCATATAATTCCTGACTCTCCTTTGGTAGATATATTCCCAAATATTTGATACTATCGACTGTTATTTTGAATGGAATTTCTCTTTGTATCTCTTGCTGTTGGATTGTGTTGGTAATGTATAAAAATCCTGAGGATTTATGTGGATTTATTTTGTATCCTGCGACTTTGCTAAAATTCTGAATTATTTCTAATAGCTTTTTAGCAGAGTCTTTGGGGTTCTCTAAGTATACCATCATGTCATCTGCAAAAAGTGACAATTTGATTTCTTCATTTCCTACTCTAATTCCTTGGATCTCTTTCTCGGCTCTTATTGCCAAGGCTAGAGTTTCTAGTACTATATTGAATAGTAATGGTGATAGTGGGCAACCTTGTTTCACTCCTGATCTTACAGGGAAAGGTTCTAGTTTATCACCATTACATATGATGTTTACTGAAGGTTTTAAATATATGCTCCTTATTATTTTAAGGAATAGTCCGTTCATTCCTATACTCTCAAGCGTTTTTAGTAGGAATGGATGTTGGATTTTATCAAATGCCTTTTCTGCATCTATTGAGATGATCATATGGTTTTTATTAATTTGATTATTAATATGGTCAATTATACTAATAGTTTTCCTAATATTAAACCAGCCCTGCATTCCTGGTATAAATCCCACTTGGTCATAGTGTATTATCCTGGGGATGATTTTCTGAAGTCTATTTGCTAATATCTTATTTAAGATTTTAGCATCAATATTCATTAAGGAAATTGGTCTATAGTTTTCTTTCTCAGTTTTCGATCTACCTGGTTTAGGTATCAGTACCATGTCTGTGTCATAGAAGGAATTTGGTAGGACTCCTTCAATCCCTATTTTTTCAAATAGTTTACATAGCATTGGAGTTAGTTGTTCTTTAAATGTTTGGTAGAATTCACCTGTAAATCCATCTGGTCCTGGGGACTTTTTCTTAGGAAGTTGGTTAATAGCTTGGTCTATTTCTTTTTCTGAGATGGGACTATTTAGACTACTTACTTCTTCCTCTGTTAATCTGGGCAAGCTATATTTTTGAAGGTATTCTTCCATTTCATTTAAGTTATCGAATTTATTGGCATAAAGTTGAGCAAAGTAGCTCCTAACTATTGTTCTAATTTCCTCTTCATTAGTGGTGAGTTCACCCTTTTCATTTTCAAGACTATCAATTTGCTTTTTCTCTTTCCTTTTTTTAATCAGGTTTACTAAGGGTTTGTCTATTTTGTTGGTTTTTTCATAAAACCAACTCTTAGTTTTATTAATTAATTCAATAGTTTTTTTACTTTCAATTTTATTAATCTCACCTTTTATTTTTTGAATTTCAAGTTTTGTGTTTGTCTGGGGGTTTTTAATTTGTTCCTTTTCTAGCAATTTTAGTTGTAAACCCAATTCGTTGGCCCTCTCTTTCTCTACTTTATGCAAGTAGGCCTGTAGAGATATAAAACTTCCCCTAATTACTGCTTTGGCTATATCCCACACATTTTGGTATGATGTCTCATTATTGTCATTTTCTTGGGTGAAGTTATTAATTATGTCTATGATTTGCTGTTTTACCCAATCATTCTTTAGTATAAGATTATTTAGTTTCCAATTATTTTTTGGTCTATTTTCCCCTGGCTTTTTATTAAATGTTATTTTGATTGCATTATGGTCTGAAAAGGATGCATTTACTATTTCTGCCTTACTGCATTTGATTTTGAGGTTTTTATGCCCTAGTATATGATCAATTTTTGTATAGGTTCCATGAACTGCTGAGAAGAAAGTATATTCCTTTCTGTCTCCATTTAGCTTTCGCCAAAGATCTATCATATCAAACTTTTCTAGTATTCTATTTACCTCTTTGACTTCTTTCTTATTTATTTTGTGGTTTGATTTATCTAATTCTGACAGTGCAAGGTTGAGATCTCCCGCTATTATAGTTTTGCTATCTATTTCCTCTTGCAGCTCTCTTAATTTCTCTTTTAAGAATTTAGATGCTGCACCACTTGGTGCATACATGTTTAATATTGATACTGCTTCACTATTGATGCTTCCCTTTAGCAGGATATAATGCCCTTCCTTATCTCTTTTAATTAGATCAATTTTTGTTTTTGCTTGATCTGAGATGAGGATGGCTACTCCTGCTTTTTTGGTTTTGCCTGAAGCATAATAGATTCTGCTCCACCCTTTTACTTTTAGTTTGAATGTCTCATCCTGTTTCAGGTGTGTTTCCTGTAAACAACATATAGTAGGATTCTGACTTTTAATCCAGTCTGCTAACTGCTTCCTCTTTATGAAGCAGTTTGCCCCATTCACATTTATGGTTAGAAGGACTAATTCTATATTGCTTGCCATCCTATTAACCCCTGCTTATGCTTTTCCCCTTTCCTTCCCTTTTACCCTCCTATCCAGTATTAAACTGGTAAACACCACTTGCTTTTCACAGCCCTCCCTTTTTAGGATCCCTCCCCCACCTTAAAGATCCTCCCCTTATTTTATCCCTTTTCCTCTAAATTACTGTATTCCCTTCCCCTTAGCTTACTCCTTCCCTTTCACTTTTCAATGAAGTGGAAGAAGTTTCACCATAAATCGAATATGTCTATTGATACACGCTATGTTCATCTCCCTCCTTTCTTTCTCTCAGATATAATAGGTTACCTTTGCCTCTTCATGAGATGTAGTACCACCACTTTATACTTTTTTATGATATAATCTCCTTTCCACCTCTAGTTTCTAAGACAAATTGTACATATGTTCTTTACATATTTTTTTGACAGAAGTATAGTTCTCAAGATTTCTTTTTACCTTTTTTAGAAGTCTCTTGAGTTCTGTATTTGAAGATCAAACCTTTTATGTAGGTCTGGTTTTTTCATCAAAAATAGATGGAATTCATTTATTTCGTTAAATGTCCATCTTCTTCCCTGGAAAACGATGCTCATTCTTGCTGGGTAAGTTATTCTTGGCTGCATACCAAGTTCCTTAGCCTTTCGGAATATCATGTTCCAGGCCCTGCGTTCTTTTCATGTGGACGCTGCTAGATCCTGGGTTATCCTTATTGTGGATCCTCCATATCTGAATTGCTTTTTTCTAGCAGCTTCCAATATCTTTTCCTTTGTCTGATGGTTCTTGAACTTGGCCACTATATTTCTTGGCGTTTTGATTTTAGGGTCCCTTTCAGTAGGTGATCGATGAATTTTCTCAATGTCTATTTTACCCTCTGTTTCCAAAACGTCTGGGCAGTTCTCTTTGATAATTTCCTCGAAAATGGTGTCCAAGCTCTTTTTTTCCTCCCATTTTTCAGGGAGTCCGATTATTCTCAAATTGTCTCTCCTGGATCTGTTTTCCAGGTCTGTTGTCTTTCTGGTAAGGTACTTGACAGTCTTTTCAATTGTTTCATTTCTCTGGTTTTGCTTGACTCCCTCTTGGTTTCTCCTTGAGTCATTCATTTCTACTTGTTCCAGTCTAATTTTCAATGATGTATTTTCTTCACTCACTTTTTTTATATCTCTTTGTAATTGTCCAATTGAGTTTTTATCTTCTATGGAATTTTTTTCCATTTTATCCATTTTATTTTTTAGAGAGCTGATTTCTTTTTCCAGCTCTCTAATCCTGTTTTCCTTGGAGTTGTTTACCTTTTCCAGCTCACTAATCTTGTTTCTCAATGATTTGATTTCTTTATCCATTCTGTCTTTGAATGCATGGGATGACTTCTCCAGGCTCTCTTGCCAAGCTTCCCTTTCCTTTTCCCATTTCTCTTCCAGCTCTCTTGTGAGAGCCTTTTTGATTTCCTCCATGAGGTTCTTTTGTATTGAGGAGCAGCTTATATCCCTCCCAGGGGATACATCTGGGGACAGTCTGTTCCTAGTCTCTTCAGCATTTGAAGTCTGCTCCCTCTCCACACAGAAGCTGTCAATGGTTAGAGCCCTTTTGAATTTTTTGTTCATTTTGTCAGAGTAGGAATCAAAGAAAACAAACTGACAAGAGAAACAATTGGTCTGTTTTGCGGGGGATAGGGCTGGATGATATTAATGGGCTTCCTCTACAGACTGGGGGTAGGGCAGCAGAGAGCCACTAACAGAACAGCAATGACTGTACTGAGTCTGCGCTCTGAGGCTCTGAGAACGCACCGAGTCAGTCCAGGTGGGGGTTGGGGGTGGCCGGGCTCTGAGAGATGCTGGCTTTCTGGGGTTTTAATCTTCACCTCCGGTGTTTACACCCTCTCCACCGCTCCTGGCTTGCTGCCAAGACGGAGCATCCACACTGGGGCAAAAGCCCTTTCACAGAAATGGCAGAGATCACACCCCTCCCCCTCTGGTCTGAGCTGTGTGAGCTGCCTGTCTTGCTCTGGCTGTCTGCCCTCAGTCTGCGCCTAGTCTGATTGACCCTCCCCCGAACAAACACAGACCTTTTCTGGCGACTTTCAAGGATGTCTTCTCTTGGTGATAATTTGTGGATTTCTTTCTGGGTCAAGCATTAAGTCAGAGGCTTGTCATGAAGTAAGTTCTGAGAGAAAACGAGGAGCTCAAGCAGCTGTCTGCCTCCACACCGCCATCTTGGCCGGAAGTCTCTAGGGGACTTATTAAGAGGAATGTCTCTGACTGGAACCTTCTCCTATAATTTTTCTTTAGTTGATATGAATAACAACTAAAGTTTATTGAATAATAGTTGTTTCTGATCTGTATTTTTAATTATTTTTGAATAGGAAGTTAGATAAAGGGATTGTGTGGCAAAACATACAACTGAAAGTAAAAAGACATAGTGAGCTTAGTAAAAAGAAATAGTGAGCATAGATTTTCTTTCTAAACCATCAGGATTTATTTTATTTATGTGTTGTAGAAAATTCCCCAAATTGAGTTCAAAAAGCATAGGTTAAATCCATTTATGCTTCCCTTGTTTAAGTGAAATGTGAATTTAAAAATTTTAAAAAGCAATTGTGTTTTAAGGATAGAGGTAGGGAATCTTGGAAGGACTGGACTTTTGAGTCACTCTTTTTCATTATACCACTACATTCATAAATAGACTAATTCCTCACCAGAGGTGGAGATGGAGGAATCCTTTTTTAGGTATATCTGATAAGGGAGAAAAAGAATAGCTAAACAAATATGTTGATACTCCCATTTCAGAGGAAAATATTACCCATTCCTTCCTGCAACAGAGCAAGAAAAACTTCTTTCATATTTAAGTTAAAGCAGTGTACAAAAACTCTCTCTCTCTTCCTCCCTCTTCCTTCCTCCTTCTTCTTTCCTCCTCCTCCCCTTCTTCTTCTTCTACTTCTTCTTCTTCTCTTCTTCTTCTTCTTCTTCTTCTTCTTCTTCTTCTTCTTCTTCTTCTTCTTCTTCTTCTCTTCTTCTTCTTCTTCTTCTTCTTCTTCTTCTTCTTCTTCTCTTCTTCTTCTTCTTCTTCTTCTCTTCTTCTTCTTCTTTTCTCTCTCTCTCTCTCTCTCTCTCTCTCTCTCTCTCTCTCTCTCTCTCTCTCTCTCTCTTTTGCTCTGTTTCTCAGTATCTATCTATGTTTCTCTGTATCTGTCTCTGTAATATGGATGTGTTTGTATGTATGAGTCTGTGTATAGCCAGCCCTTCAAATGTAGTTTACCAGAATATTACTCTATGATTTAATGAAATCCAATAGGGATAGAACTCATTTGATAACTTGTCTTTTTAAAATGCTATGCTGTTGAGTGAATTAAATTGATAAACCAATTATAACACATTTTCTATATGTGATGCACTGTGCTAAGAAATGAAGATAAAAATATAAAAAGCAAATAGACAATGCCATCGAAAGGCTTAAAACCTAATTAGAGAAAACAAGCCATATTTCTGAGGTAGTATGTAAGGAGAAGTGTTTTGAGCTGGGTAGAAAAAGGAATGATGAGGAAATTAATAGGCCAAATAACTGACACAACCTTTTCAGCAATAGGGCTGTTGGTCTGTTTACAATTTCGAGAGCAAGAACAGGGAAGTAGAGGTGTCTATGTCAAGAGAAGATATACAACAGTATGACATGATAACTGAAGAACTACTTTACACAGTTATGTTTGGTTGAATGACAGTACCTACCTTGACTTTTATTAGCTGTGTTATCCCAGCTAAGCCAGTGCAATACCCAAGGTAACTTTTGAAATCTTCAATTTGCAGATTAATTGTTTATCTGCAGTAAGTGAGGAATTTTCTTCAAAATGATTTTCCCACAAATAAAAAAATCCCAGGAACAAGTAACCAAAGATTTCTCTGAGATTATACTTTTCATACTATCTGATTACAAGGAATTCATTTTTGTTTGTGCTTGTTGGCTGTATCTAAGTTTCATAAGGGAAATTAGCTTTATTTTGTGTTGCCTGTAAAGAAATATAAAGAAAGTAACCACTATTTTAATGTTGTCCTTATTCATGCCTACATACAATTAATATCAAATAATATTTTTTTTCTCATTCCTGAAACTCAAAAAAAAACACAACAAAAAACCATACTACCACCACCACCACCACTACCATCATTACCACTACCAACATATGAAAGATACTTTTTTTTTTTTTAAACTCGTAAGTAGAATGGACTTGAACGATAAGATCCCTTTCAATACTGGAATTCTTTGATTAGATATCTTAAATTTTTAATAAATTTTCTGAAGAGAAAACATAGTTCCAAAGTTTCTTTTTAGAATTTTTTTTTAATGAAATTCAGTTTCCAAGAAATAGTCAATATATATAGAATCCTTAGCTACAAAATCCTTTGTAAGAATGAATTTATCTCTGCTGACTTTTCTAGGTTATTTATCATTGCTTCCAGAAAAATGGGAAATAAAGAATGTTCAAGCCTTCCTTACCCTGTTGTGGTTAAGTACTTTTCACAGTTATTTTTTTTGTTCTGACCTTAATGTCTTCCTATTTGGATAATTGAAATGATGTTTTTTTAGAGTAATTTTCCCTCCCTTACCATAATTCAGGTATATGCAATCAATTTATAGCTCATTTAAAAACCATACAAAGTGCAATACAAAAGAAGTGATGTGTTAAAATGTGTCTCTGGACATTTTTAATATAGGAAAAATGATTTCTGTATACAATGTTACATTTTTCTCTCCCTATCATAGAACTAAATAACAATAATTGGGAGGTATTCCTGAAAAATTAGATGGAATATAGGCAGTACAATATGGCAGATACTTGGTCTCAAAAGGCAAAGGACTCACATGTGTAAAAATGCTTGTAACAGCCCTTTTTGTAGCGTCAGAGGATTAGAAACTGAGTGGATGGCCATCAGTTGGGGAATGGCTGAATAAGTTAATGGTATATTAATATTATGGAATATTATTTTCTATAAGAAATGATCAGCAGGATGATTTCAGAAAAGCCTGGAGAGACTTAAATGAACTGATGCAAAGTGAAGTGAGTAGAACTAAGAGAACAATGTATACAGCAACAGCAAGATTATGTGATGATCAACTGTGATGGATGTGGCTCTTTTCAAAAATGAGGTGATTCAGGCCAGTTCTAATAGTTTTGTGATGAAGAGAGCCATCTGCACCCAGAGAGAGGACTGTGGGAATTGAGTGTGAATCACAATAGTATTTTTCACTTTTTTTGTTGTAGTTTACTTGCATTTTGTTTTGTTTCTCATTTTTTCTCCCTTTTTGATCTGATTTTTCTTGGGTAGCATGATAATTGTGGAAATATGTATAAAAATTGCTTAATGTTTAACATATATTAGGTTACTTGCTGCCTATGGGAGGGGGTGGGGAGGAAGGAAGGAAGAAAAAAAATGGAACACAAAGTTTTGTAAGGGTGAATGTTGAAAACTATCTATGCCTATGTTTTGAAAATAAAATTAAAAAAAAAAAAAAGATTGTTCTCAAATCTGAAAAGATCTGGATACAAATCCTAATCTGGCATATAGACTGTGTAAGCAAATAATTTTACCGAACAAGTACCCTTATCTCAGTATTTTAGTAGATTCTCTAAAATTATAAATTGTACAGAAGATACCTGATTGCATTAGTTGTGGGAGTTTCCTCACATAAAATTCTACATATTTATATACTTATAAGCCCTTGCAGAACATTGTGAAAAGAAAAGAAGGCAAGAAGTAAGGAAAGAAGAAGAGAGGGAAAAAAAGAAGGAAGAAAGGCAGAAGGAAAATACGAAGATAAGTAGGCAAGCAAAATAGAAGAAAAGAGGGATGAAATAACAAGAGAAGAAAGAGAGGGAAGGAGGAGAGGGAAGGAAGAAGAGAGGGAAGAATTAAGGAAGGGAGGGAAAGAAGGATGGAAAAAGAAGGAAGAAAGGAGGGAGAGAGGGAAGAAAAAGAAGTTGGAAAAAAAGGAAAGGATGAGAGAAAAAGAAAAGAAACAAACATATTAAGCAGGCACTATGTGTGTCAGGCACTTTGCTAGGTGCTTTTTACAAATATCATTTCATAACAACCATACCAAAAAAGGTGCTATTACAATCCCTATTTTATCCTTGAGGAAACAGAGGCAGAGATTAAACTGATTTGCCCACAGTTACATAGGCACTAAATATCTATGTCTCAGATTTTGTTTTCAGGCCCAGTGCTCTTATCTGGTATTCCTTTTAGTAGCCTACTAAGCAAATAAGGAAGATTCTTAGATTCCTTAAGGCCCTTTTTTTTTTTTTTTTTTTTTTTTTTTTTTGGTCCATCTTTTCCTCCAGTAAAACTGTCACCCATCCATAGAATATGTCTGTATAAAGTAATCTGTACCTTCAAAAAGTAAAGTAACTGTGCTAAGCTTATGGGATTTTGTCAGTTTTCTTCATGAATTATAGTTATTTCTCCAACTAGTTATCCTTTTCACATAGATTCTGACTAGAGAATGAGATGTAGCAGTAATCTTTGCACAATGTCATTTGTAAACTAAATTTATGTCATAGATTTGCATGTTAAGTGCCTCACTGGTAAGAGTAGCTCTCAAAGACAGCATGTTTATGCTGCCATTTGTGTTTAAATGGGAATGCTAAAGCAGGCCCAAGTTAAACACACAGATAATTTTAGATCTTTGTCTTGAGTCAAATATGGATCATGCCTTTTAGTTGGCAATGGGGCTGTCTTCTGTCAGTTGAAGGCTATTAGTGGGATGATCTGACAACATTCTCAATCATTTCCAATTTGCCCACTCCACAGCTTGCCAGTTAATTCCTATTATCTTACTAAAGGAAATTCATCCCTAGAGAAAAAGAAAAAGTCACAGAATTAGAAGGGACCTTAAAAAGCCATCAAAGCAATATCCATGACATAACTGCATTTAAGCATGTCTTACAATTGTCGATAACACCATATATTCCTTTTACCTATGTTAAAATGAGAACAACAAAGCACACACAGACACACACACACAAACACATACACACAAAAGAGTAAAAGGCAGCTTTGGACTAGAAGTCATTGCACGCATTCTGGGCCACAATCTCTTACTTCTTAGCCAGGTAATTTTGGACAAGCCATTTACTTTCTTGTAACTCATTTTTCTCATCTGTAAAATGAAGATAGTAAACCTAACTCTATTGAATAAGGTTGTTTAACTATTCTGGATCTAATGTGAAATTTATAAGATGTAAATATGAAATCCTACAACTGAATTCAAGAAATAAATCACCTATTCAAGTGGCCTGCTGTGGAAGTCATGGGTAAATGAGAATGTAAAAGAAAAAAAAAAAAAAATCTGGAGCTTTTAGCAAACTACAAACAGGGTGACAGAGAATATGTAGATTTAGCAGTGGAAGAATCATAGGATCACAGAAATCCAGAAGGGAAAATTATCTCAGAGGTTATTTATTTTATTTCCCTTCCAGTTCCTCTGCTACTTATTTACTCCATAAGTTTAGACAGATGAAATAACTTACCTAGGTAATGTCCATGAATCTCAGATTCCTTGTTCTTTTTAAAAAATGAAATGACAGAAATGATTATCCCCCTCAGTGCCTCCCAGGAAGTCTCTTCCAGTTTTTGACACTCTCCAGTCATTAAGAATTTAACCCTATATGAAGCTATACTCTCCACTGACAATATCTCCAATATTTAAAACCTAAAATTTCAACTTAAAACAAAGCCCTTTTAGAGGGACTGTCTATGCAAAAATGTTTGTGGCAGTCTTTTCCATAGTAGCTAGAAACTGGAAATTGAATGGATGCCCATCAATTGGGGAATGGCTGGATAAATTGTGGTATATGAATGTTAAGGAATATTATTGTTCTGTAAGAAATGATCAGCTGGAGAAATACAGAGAGGCTTGGAGAGTTACATGAACTGATGCTGAGTGAAATGAGCAGAACCAAGAGATCATTATATACTTCAACAACAATACTATCTGAGGATCAATTCTGGTGGAAGTGGATATCTTCAGCAATTAGAGGATCCAATTCAGTTCCAATTGATCAGTGATGAACAGAACCAGATACACCCAGAGAAAGAACACTGAGAAATGAATGTGGACTGCTCTCATTTTTGTTTTTCTTCCCAGATTATTTTTATCTTTCTAAATCCAATTTTTCTTGTGCAAAAAGAGAACTGTATACATATGTATACATATATTGTATTTAAGATATACTTTAATATGTTTAACATGTATGAGACTGCCTGCAATCTAGGGGAGGAGTACAGGGAAGGAAGGGAAAAGTTGGACCAGAAATGATTTCAAGGGTCAATGTTGAAAAATTACCCATGGATATGTTCTGTCAATAAAAATTTATTTTAAAAAAAAAAAAAAAAAAAAAAAAAGCCCTTTTGCCTCAGCAATTTCAAACAAGGTAGTATAAGTATTATATATATTTGGTAGGAAAAAACATTGAAACAAATATTTTGATTAGAAAAATTAACTAGTAATTTGCTAACCAAAGACCCTGCTTTTCTGACCACTGGATTATATCTTCAATTTCTTACTCCCTAAATTGTATAATAAATATTTGAATATTAATTATTTCTATTAATTTAATATCTTTCTCTATTTAAAAAATTGCTTTTATGTTTTAATATCTCTAGTTCCTCCAGATGTCAGGTTTTTACTGACTTTAAATAGTTTCATATCCCGACTCTACTTTTCCATAATCATAAGTGGGTTTCTGTACTGTTGTTCTCAACCACCCATGCAGCATATTCCCACTCATTAATTATTGTTGTGCCACAGTTCTCTTTTAATGTCCTGACCCAGTTTCCCTAATTGTCTTATTCAGTTACTCTGCCTCAGGTTATAACCATTCCCTTTTAATGTTAGGATAAAGTCTTATATCTTAGACCTTAGGCTATACTTATTCCCTCTTAATGTTTGCTGGGATAAAGGTCTTTATTCATTTTAGACATCATTAGAATATCAGGAGCCTCTCCAGTACCTCTCACCATTATGTCATCCTATGTGCCCCCCTTAGGTTATCCCCATCCAGGTACCTCCCCCATTATGTCATTGTTCTTGTTACCCCATAAAAGAATGTTCTATCCCATATTCAGGGCTGGATTCTTTGAGAGGATAGTCTCATTCAGCCCTGGGACCAACTATGGGTCCATTGGTCCCAGTAAATCTCTCCATTTAATAAATTCTTTATTGAATACTCTCTAATCTCTGTATTGCTCAGTTTCTCCAGCATTACATTATCAACTAACATTAATTCACAAGAAAAATATGTATTTGGAATAGTAAGGACAATTTTAAACTCTTTCCCCCCAAGTGTGGGGTATTTGCCTTTTGTAGTTATCATGTAGTTCTCTTTAATAAAAGTGTTGTCCTCATTTATGACCAAAGAAGAAACTAGAGATCATTATTGATCACAAAAAAGAAAATTTTGATTATATCAAATTGAAAAGTTTTTGTACAAACAAAACGAATGCAGATAAGATTAGAAGGGAAACAATAAACTGGAAAAACATTTTTTACAGTCAGAGGTTCTGATAAAGGCCTCATTTCCAAAATATATAGAGAATTAACTCTAATTTATAAGAAATCAAGCCATTCTCCAATTGATAAATGGTCAAAGGATATGAACAGACAATTCTCAGATAAAGAAATTGAAACTATTTCTAGCCATATGAAAGATGCTCCAAGTCATTATTAATCAGAGAAATGCAAATTAAGACAACTCTGAGATACCATTACACATCTGTCAGATTGGCTAAGATAACAGGAAAAAATAATGATGAATGACAGGGAAAGATAATGCAGAATGTTTTAGGGGATGTGGGAAAACAGGGACACTGATAGATACATTGTTGGTGGAATTGTGAATACATCCAGCCATTCTGGAGAGTAATTTGGAACTAAGCCCAAAAAGTTATGAAACTGTGTGTACCTTTTGATCCAGCAGTGCTACTACTGGGCTTATATCCCAAAGAAATACTAAAGAGGGGAAAGGGACCTGTATATGCCAAAATGTTTGTGGCAGCTCTTTTTGTAGTGGCCATAAACTGGAAAATGAGTGGATACATCAATTGGAGAAGGCTGAATAAGTTATGGTACATGTCTGTCTCTGTTTCTCTGTCTCTGTCTCTGTCTCTCCCTCCTTTTCTCCTTTTCTCTTTCCCTCCCTTCTTCCTTTCTTCCCTCTGTCCCTTACCCCTCTTTTACCTTTTTCCCCTTTCTCTTCCCTCTCTTCCCCCTTCTTCTCTCCCTCTTCTCCATCTGTTTCTCTTCTCCTCTTTCCTCCCTGCCTCTCTGTTTACCTCCCCCCATCCTCCCACCCTGCCCCTGGTCTTTCTCTGTCTTTTTCTATCCCTCCAGATCCCTTTTCCTCTTCTTGCTAAGAGGGTCTGATCTGAAATCCCTGAATCACACATTATTTAAAATAAAATAGGGAAGAGAATGGTTACAAACACAGAATAAAATAGAACAAGATGGTATAGAGAAAAAACTCCTTTGTTTATTAAGGTTTCAGTATTTTTGTATGTAACATATAGTGGTTGAATCAGTTGATCTCCAAGGTCCCTTCCAGCTCAAAAACTGTATGATGCCTTGATGCTAAGTGAGCTTCATGGGAGTTCTCTTAGTCTGGAAATTATTCTTAGTAGTTTAGAGGTCCTATCAACTGTATACAGCCTCCTCTCACCATAACTTCACTAGGGCTTCTCCATAATCCATCACATTCTGCTACTGGGAATTGAATTGCTAGATAATAAAAGAAAAATACTAAGAAAAGTTTAATAGTTATTATTTAAACTAAAGTCATTAATAGTTGCAATAACGTCCATATATAGCAATTATCACAGTGTACATGAATATATGTTTTAAAAGTTATATGACAGGCGATTGTAGGGAGAAAATTAGTAGTAGGGTAGATCTGTCAGTGAGAAGAAATTTGTGGACTTAACTGAACTTGCTACAAACAACAATAAATCTCCTGTTACAGCTAGAGCACTATTCTTCCTTCTAAAAACTCAGAGGTGGATTCTAAGATGATTTAAATGTAATTGAGAGCTAACATATGTAATAATCAGTTTATATGTAGTTGAGATTCATGATTTCTCAGGCAAACAGTGATTGTAGGTCCACCAAAAAGGTTCAAATGCAAGATTGAACTAAAAGGATGAATTAACTCTAAGTATATTGGACTATATAGAGCTTGGCATTTCTTTTCAATAAAACTAACATTACCATTTTTGACCATTTCTCTTTTCTACATGGTAAACACTGACCTGTATTAGAACACTATCCATTTGGAATACTGACAAATTAGAGACTAGTGTAATCCTGCTAATTCCCTGAAACTCCTAGTTGCTGGCTTCCTGAGTTTTACATTTCCCTCATTTTTCTTTGAGAAACAGAATGATTTATTGGCTGGAGTGGAGGATCCAGGGAAGATGAGTTTACAAATTCTGATTTTAACATTAACTTGTGAAGTGACTGTAAACTTATGACTATAAAATGAAAGTTAAATTCATGAGTTGTTCAGGGAGGACTAGTGTCTCTGATATGAGGTTTGCTGAGCCCTTTTCAAGACTGCTCATCTACCATTGAATGAGCAAATCTCACCTGTGGTTATGAGAAGTTGTAGGATATATAGTGGCTACATTGGTACATTGGCAGACTGTTTAGACAGAGTGAGGGTAACCAACAAGCCTCAAGCCCATCAGTTAGTTAGAAGGCTCTCTATTCCAAGCATGTGAAGATATCTCCCAGTGGACTAGATAAGGACAATTGCTTACAATAATCATGGAGGCGGCTAAAGTAGTTGTGGAGCATTGAGAGCTTGCTGAGACATTAAAGATGCCCATATCATCCACTGAATTCCAGATCATTTGACTTTCCTTCTACCACTGGACTTTGATGACTAATGAAAAGAAAGTGAGGCTGACAACTTCATACAATTTTGCCTCACTTAATTCCAATTAATATAGGAGTCAAGACATCACTACATGATATCATCAAACCTCTTTGAAAAACTAAGGATGAATAACAACATTAAATCAAAGAAATAATAGCTGATTATGGAGAGCTTTTAATAAGATGGCAAATGTGGAGTGTTTTGAAACCTTCCAACACTATCAGGTGGCCCAGAAGATAAAGAACTAGGCCTAGAGTCAGGAAGACCAGAGCTCAAATCCTGCCTCAGATATTTTCAAGCTGTGTAATCATGGGCAAATCATTTACCTCTTTCTGTCTCAGTTTCCTCATTTATAAAACAAGGAAAATAACATCTTCCCCTCAAGTTGATGTGGAAATATGAAATAATATTTCAAATCACTTGGAAAGTTTTAAAGTTCTATATAAATACAAACTATTATATATAAATCTTGATGGATTACTTTGATACTAATTAAAGGAAACCTCTAATTAATTAACTAATTAAAGGAAATAAAAATGGTCCATACATTTTCCTGAAGATTTCTGTTTTATGATCTCTTCTCCCTTTCCTCATGGGCAAACTGAAAATAAAAGAGGAAGAAGATGTAAAAGTGACTATGTGGGTAAATCCTATTTGCAGTGCTAACGTTCCACTGAGAGAATGTTGTGTTTCCTATCCCAGTGTCTCACTGGGATTTTCTGTTTATATCAAGAAATATAATCAGTTTATAAATGATGTTATTAATTATAAAAGAATTGCTTATTAAGTGGAAAATAAATTAATGTAATTACCTTCCACACATTTGGAACTGCTATTCCTTTTTTTTTTTTTTTTTTTTTTTTGCATACAATTGCTTTTGATATCAGAATGTTGCTTGATGGGAAGTTTCTTCACTCATGTATGTTGGTGTATGATGTCAGAATATTGTTAACGTGAGGGGTTGTAGGTGAATCATGGTTGCAGTAGAAAAAGTCCAAGTATCAGCAGAGTATAAGATTGTGACCTCATGAATGGAGAGAAGAATTTTTTTACCTTTCAAAAATAAAAACAAGATTTTTATCTGTTTCTTCACCTAAGAAATCAAGATTATAAAAAACATAGACTCTAGCAAATTTTTTTAAAAATTTATTTATTTATTTATTTGTTTTTAAATTTAAATTTTATTTTATAATTATAACTTTTTTTTTTTGACAGTACATATGCATGGATAATTTTTTACAACATTATCCCTTGCACTTACTTCTGTTCAGATTTTTTCCCTTCCTCCCCCAACCCCCTCCCCCAGATGGCAGGCAGTCTTATACATGTTAAATATATTACAATATATTCTAGATACAATATATGTGTATAGAACCGAATTTCTTGTTGCACAGGAAGAATTGGATTCAGAAGGTAAAAATAACAGTTTACACTCATTTCCCAGTGTTCTAGCAAATTTTTAATAAATAATTATTAATTGATTTATTGATTAGTCCAAACAATGAATTGTAATGATAGAATTTGAACTCTACTACATGTAGAATTATTGATAACTTCTGTATGTGAGAATTATTTCATTCTAATAAGATGAAAGAAGTAACTAGGAAAATTCCTATTCCAGAGTGAATTCTACCATGATCTTAGAAATCAGTGGTAGAAATTGATTGGATAATAGACTCAGAAGGCAACAACCACATCATCTTAGATTTCTGATTACTTAGAAGAGAAACCTCAGGTAGAGTTTGACTCTCATTGTTTAGAGTCAATTAGAATATACTTCTAATAATTCAGACAGGGTAAAATAGCATCTTGTGACCTAAGATTCTACAGAGGGAAAATTTTGAAAATCTAGAATATATTATTAAAGGAATGATTTGAAAACATTTCAAAGGAAAGTAGTGATCACCAATTTTCATCCTGGGTTCATGCAGAAAAAAATCCTGCTATGGATTTTTACCTTTAATTTTCTTAATTTTACTTTAACTTACCTTAATTTTCTTTTTAAATAAGGTTATTACCATAGTATATAAGGGTAATTCTGTATTATTTTATTCTATCAGTGGATTTAACATTATAAGGATACTTGCAATATCTAGAACAATCATATCAAACTGATTTTGGTTAATGACAAGGACCACTCAAACAAATACTTTCAATAAATAGGCTGAACCCATTCCTAATATAACTGATAAGACTTGCCATACTGAAACTAAGTCTCCAAAACTAAGACTCAACTCTCATGTCCTTTTTCTTATGTAATGCAGTTTCATTATGTAGAGGATGAATATAGATGTGTTTATAATGAAACAGGTCAGATCACTGGTGTACTAGAACTCTGGTGAAGAAATTTCCCCCATCAAGTAACGTATCTGCAATTTAAAGTCAGAGTTATTTTGAGGCCCAGAGTGAGAATTACTTGGCAGCACTATATGAGAGAGGGAGGGCTTAAACCCAAGTCTTAATAACTTCAGATTTATTCTCCTATCCACTCTTCTACCACACTTCTCTTGCAGCACAACAGAAATAGAGTTTGAAAACTGTCCAAAGATTAATTGGAATACAATTTTATCTAGAATGATATTCTCTAATTATATTACTTTCAAAGCCCTTACCTTGATCTCTGAAAATGCCCTTCTTTTGAAAACTTTTCCAGTCTCAATCTTCCTCTGCATTTGATTTTCTCAAGAGTTTTCCTAAACCATTTCATTGTGATCTTTGAAAGGTTCTGATCACTTTGCCCTTTTTATCTCATAGCAGGTGCTACTCTCTCAATGAAATAGAATCAAATCAACATTTTTATTAACACCTTCAAAGTTTACCTTGTGATTTCACCTCAGAATCTATTTAAATCAGTTCAAATGTTCACAGCATAGTAAAGGCAATTCACATTTTCTTAGTAATTAAATATTATGTTCCACTAATATGTTCCACTATGTTCTCAGCCTGGTCCTCTGACCTGTCTTTTCTAGCCTCCTCTCTCAAAACTGTTCTATTTTAGTTTTTCTCAGTGCCACCAATCCTAAGGCATAACTTAACACTTCACAGTTCCATCTTATGATTGGCTTTCTTCAAAATATTTTTGGCAAGATATATGATGGGTAGTGTACAAAAGTAAATTGTGCTGTATTACATAATAAAAAGTCCATTAACGTAGATCTTTTTTCCAAGGTTGTTTTAATATGTCCATTTGATAAAGAAGTCAGTTAGTCATGTCTTAAATGACCATTTAGAATGCAATATATCTATATTAGTTATTTTTTAGTGTGTAATGAAATGGATAGACTATAAATCAAGATTATTTGTATATAGCAATTGCAGATATAATCTTATAGTATTGACAATATTATTTTCACCTTGTATACAGTGCACATAATGTTAGTTATATAATTCCATTTATTATACCCTTTAAATGTACTTTTAATTGCCATATCATTTGTCTTTTTTTTTTTTTTTTTTTTTTTTTTTTTTATAAATCTTATCTCATAAGCTGCTATTTTTTGGTCATTCTTTGATAGGGTACATGGGGGCAGCTAGGTGGCGAAGTGGATAGAGCACCAGCTTTGAATTCAGGAGGACCAGAGTTCAAATCTGGTCTCAGACACTTAACACTTCCTAGCTGTGTGACCCTGGGCAAATCACTTAACCCCAGCCTCAGGGAAAAAAAAAAAAAAAAAAAAAAAAGAAAGGGTACATAAATAAAATATTATTGCTATGATTGTTCCTTTAAAAAAAAAATAGAATTCTACCCATGTTAACTGATTTCAGTCAATCTGCACTCCATTCTCCTAACTTGGAAATTTTTTCACTTGTCTGATATACCCAATTTATTTTCATTATAAAAAATCTGTGGTCTCAGGTTATGTTATTATCTTGTTTATTCTAGGATTTTAAATTACAGTAGGCTGTTATAGACACAGGGGAGAACTCTCCATGGTTTACAGAGTAGGAGTAAAGGGGGATAAAACAGAAGATAAAAAGCATTTTTAACTCCTGTTTTCTTTGAGAAATGTGTAAATTCATAACATATATGAGTTCTAAAAGAAAACAAATTGCAAGATCCCAAAAAAGAAATGGATAAGCATAGGAAAAAGGAACAATTGAAGTGGATATTTTTCCTAGATGCTAGGCATATATTCATTTAATTTCCTGCATCTTGTATTGCATAATTTGTGGATGCTTACTACAATTGCTTTTTATGTATACAGAGTTGACATTTTTCACATATAATATGAGTTTGTTAGCAGTGGAAAACCATGAAATAGAGTAAATACTACTCCTTTCCCCTCTCCATGTACTGGGAAACTTTATTGTAATGATTATATAGATACATCTTTCATGAATGATCATTATGCCTTTTATGGTCACATGGAGAAAGATATATAGAAATAGATTAATAATAGGCAGTTTTTAGTATATTTTCATTTAACTCATGCTTTGCTCATGTGAATTAAGTTGTTTATATATAGGAACAATGATAGATTATGAGAAAGAATGATGAGATTTTAAAAGCAAAGCAGCCAATTAAGAGGTTATTACAGTTGTTCAATCAAGATCATTTAGGATGGTGGTTGTGTCACTGGAAATAACAAGGCAGAAGTAGGCAATTATAGAGCTTTAGAAATAAATGCCTGGCTATATAACTGAATTAAATGGGGAAAAAAAAATTAAGCCTGTGAATCTGAATGTTATGTACCTGAGTTTAGCTGTCAGATAAAATAAATGCATCCACAGGTGAGTTAGATTTACCATGGGCAGAGAGACAGAGAGGAAGGGAATTAATTTTGAATACAAATGAATTAAAATTACTTATAAAAGTGAAAAAAAATTATAAAACAAATTAAAGAACATAGCATAGTGATATCTTTTCTATAGAGAATGCATTTAGGATAGTAACATAGGGATGATGGTGAAAAATAATATAGAATCAATTATATTTTCTCTTTAGCTAACTTTAGAAAATCTGATTTTATATTGACAACATTTGGACTTCTTGAATTTAAATTAGAATAATATTAACAGATAAATATGGCAACTGTATCATATATAATAGTACCATTGCTAAAGAAAGACTTCCCATATTAAATTGATATGCATCTAATTGCATTGAAATAAAATTTTAAAATTTTAACTAGATTACAAAAAAATTAGGAGTCTTGAATAGTTCATCAGTAGAATGTGACATGCTGAGTAAAAATTACAAAGAAATAAGAATGTTAAAGGGATTGTTGATCAAAACATAGAACTAAGGACAGGTGGGAAGAGAGAACAAATGTATATACAGAGAAGAAAATAGGATGGAGGGAAATACAGAGCTAATAATCATAAATGTGAATGGGAATGGGAAGAATTCTCCCATAAAACATAAAAGAAGAGCATAGTGGATTAAAAAACAGAATCTTATAACAAATTGTTTACAAGAAACACATTTTACCCAGAGAGACACATACAAAGTAAAGGTAAAAGGCTGGAACAGAATTTATTAAGCTTCAGCTGAATTTTAAAAAAAGCAGGGGTAGCAAATCTGATCTCAGATAAAGTAAAAGTAAAAATAGATTTTATTAAAAGAGATAAGGAAGAGATAAAGGGTACCATAGAAATGAAATAGTAACATTAGTAAATGTGTATGCACCAAGTGGTAGAGCAGCCAAATTCCTAGAGAAGGTTTTAAACCAGTTACAGAAAGAGACAGCAAGACTATATTAATGGAGGACCTCAACCTTCCCCTCTCAGAATCAGACAAATCTAACCACAAAATAAATGAGAAAGAAACTAGGGAGGTTAATAGAAAACATAGATATGATATATCTCTGGAGAAAATTAAATAGGAACAGAAAAAAATACACCTTTTTCTCAGCAGTACATGGCACCATCACAAAATTTGACCCTGTATTAGGTCATAAAAACCTCATTATCAAATGCAGAAAGGCAGAAATAGTAAATGCTTCCTTCTAAGATCACAGTGCAATAACAATTATATTGAGTAAAGAGGAAGGAAATCATAGACTAAAAACCTATTGGAAATTAGATAATCTAATTTTTTAAAATGAGTGGATCAAACAACAAATTACAGAAATAATCTATAATTTCCTCTAAGAGAATGACAATAATGAAAAAACAGATCAAAACCTTTGGGATATAGCCAAAACAGTTACTAGAGGAAATTTTATATCTCTAAATAGTTACATGAATAACATAGAGAAAAAGAAGATCAATGAATTGGACATGCAACTGAAAAAACTAGAAAAAGAACAAATTAAAAAACCCCAATTAAATACCAAATTAGAAATTCTGAAACTCAAAGGAGAAATTAATAAAATTAAAACTAAGAAAACTATTAAACTAATGAATAAAACTAAGACTTGGTTTAAGGGAAAAATAAACAAACAACAATATAGATAAATAACCTTTGGTTAATTTGATTAGAAAAAAGAAAGAAAAAACTGAATCATGAGCATCAAAAATGAAAAGGGTAAATTTACTACCAATGAAAAATAAATAAAGCAATATTAGGAGCTACTTTGTACAACTGACTAGCAGCAAGCCTGATAATTAACTGAAAATTAACTAAATATTTTTAAAAATATAAATTGCCACAGTAATTTTTTTTTTTCCCTGAGATAATTGGGGTTAAATTACTTGTCTAGGATCACATAGCTAGGAAGTGTTAAAATGTCTGAGGCCAGATTTGAATTCAGGTCCTCCTAACTTCAGGGCTGGTGATCTATCCACTGTACCACTTAGCTGCCCCAATTGCCAAGATTAATAGAAGAGGTGATAACTTCCTTAAATAGTCCCATTTTAGAAAAAGAAATTAAAGAAACCATTAAGAAAAAAATATCCAGAGCCAGATGGTTTCACAAGTGAATTTACCAATTATTTCAAGAACAATTAATTCCAATATTATGTAAACTATTTGGAAAAATAAGTAAAGAAAGAGTACTGCCAAATTCCCTTTGACACAAATATGGTATTGATACCTAAACCATGAAGAACCAAAAGAGAAAAAGCTACTGGCCAATCTCTCTAATGAATATTGGTGCAAAAGGTTTAAATAAAATATTAGCAAAGAGATTACACCAAGTTACCAGCAGGATAATATGGCCGAGTGAGATTTATATCAGGAAGGCAGGGCTGGCTCAATATCAGGAAAACTATTACTATAACCAACCACATCAATAACAAAAACAATAGAAATCACATGGCAGTCTCAATAGATGCAGAAAAAACTTTTGACAAAATACTGCACCCATTCCTATTTAAAAAATACTAGAGAGCTTAGGCAGTAATGGAGCTTTTGTCAAAATAATAAGCAATTTCTGCCTAAAACCAACAGCAAGTATTATTTATAATGGAGAGAAGCTGGACACATTTCCAGTAATATCAGAGGTGAAACAAGGATGCCCATTATCACCACTGTTATTCAACATTGTACTAGAAATGTTGGCTTAAGCAATAAGAAAAGAAAAAAAAAAATCAAAGGAACTAGAATAGGCAATGAGAAAATAAAACTATTGCTCTTTGCAGATGATATGATGATATACTTGGACAGCCCTAGAAAATCATCCAAAAAGCTACTCAAATCAATTAGCAGCTTTTACAAAGTGGCAGTATATAAAATAAAATTTCACAAATCATCATCATTTCTATATATTAGTGATAAAGCTCATCAGCAAGGGATAGAAACAGAATTTCTATTTAAAATTACTATAGACAAAATAAAATACTTGGAGGTCTACCTGCCAAGACAAACCCAAGAACTATATGAAGAAATTATATGTGTGTGTGTGTGTGTGTGTGTGTAATGAATATGTATATGAAATTACAAAATACTTCTCACACAAATAGTCAGAGCTAAACAATTGAAAAAATTATCAATTGCTCATAGGTAGGCTGAGCCAATATAATAAAAATGACAATTCTGCCTAAACTGATCTATTTTTTCAGTACCATACCAAAATTGTTTCATAGAAATAGAAAAAAAAATAATAACAAAATTCATCTGGAAGAGCAAAATGTCAAGAATATCAAGGAAATTAATGAAAAAAAAATACAAAGGATGGTGGCTTCGTAGTACCAAACCTAAAACAGTCATCAAAAGCATTTAATACTGGCTAAGAAATAGGGTGGTGGATCAGTGGAATAGACATATGACACCATAAGCAAGACCTATAGTAATCTAGTATTCTATAAACCCCCAAATTCCAGGTTCTGGAATAAGAACTCTCTATTTGACAAAAATTGCTGGGAAAACTGAAAAATTTGGCACACCTGTATCTCATACCTCATACCAAAATAAAGTTTAAGTGGGTACATGATTTGGGCATAAAATATGATACCATAAACAGTTTAGGAGAGCAAGGGATAATTTACCTATCAGATCTTTGGAGAGGAGAGAATTTTATGACTAAAGAAGAACTAGAGAAGATTATGAAAGGCAAAATGGACAACTTTGAATACCTTAAATTAAAAAGTTTTCACATAAACAAATCAACAAAAACAAGATTAAAAGTACTAAGGTGTGGAAAAATCTTTACAATCAGCATTTCTGATAAAGGTATCATTTCTAAAATAAATAAAGAACTGTCAAATTGATAAGAATACAAGTCATTCCCCAATGGATAGTCAAAGGATATGAACAGACAAAATTCAGAAGAAAAAATTAAAAACATCTATAGTTATATGAAAAAGTGCTCTAAATCACAATTGATCAGAAAAATGCAAATTAAAACAAAGGCACAACTTCACACCTCTCAGATTGGCTAAAATAACAGGAAAAAATAATGATAAATGTTGGAAGTGAGAAAACTGGCACACTAATGCATTGTTTGGTGGAATTGTGAAATAATCCAACCATTCTGGAGAACAATTTTGAACGATGCCAAAAGGACTATAAAACTGTCCATATCCTTTGACTCAGCAGTGCTATTACTGGGTCTATATCCCAATGAAATCATAAAGGAGGGAAAAGGACCTACATGTGCAAAAATGTTTGTAGCAACACTTTTTGTGGTAGCAAAGAACTGGAAAATGAGTAGTTGCCCAGCAATTGGGAAATGGCTGACCAAATTGTAGTATATGAAGATAATGTAATATTATTGTTGTATAAAAAGTGATGAGCAAACTGATTTTAGAAAGGCCTGGAAAGATTTACATGAATTTATGCTAAGTAAAATAAGTAGAATCAAGAATACATTGTATAAAAAAAGAGAAAGAATGTGTAACATCAGCTATAAAAGATTCATAAAGAAATGTGTATTAAAAATAAATTTATTAGAAAAAACATTATTTTCATACTAATTTTTAATATAATGAAAATTTTTATTTCCTATTTTCTTTTGGTTTAACAATGTCAAGTGTAGAAGTGTAAAACTACATTTATAATTTATTGTTTCTTTAAAAATTTCCTTTTGTTCTGTTTTATATATTTGAATACTTATACATTTTGATGTAAAATAAGATTTATTTTGAAAAAATAAAGTATTTCATGGGTTTCCTAAGTCTATAAATATAACATATGTATTAATAGAAAGTGAGTTTAAAATTTCCTTTTTTTTTTTTTTTTTTTTTTTTTAAATGCACCATGTCATTACGATCTGTCTCTGGGAAGTTTCTCAGTTCTTCATCCTTCCTTTGAGGAAGAGAGAGATATTTTGGATCAAAGAGCTGCTTTGTATATAATATATGAATCCCAAAGTTAGAAAATGATAATAGGGTCACATACTCTCAAAGTTCTAAAACTTTCTGTGATCTAAAGGTAAAAATATATGTCCCTAAGTGATGGTCTTTTCTAAAAGCCATTTCTAAAATCAGTTATGCAGGCATTTTTACAATTCATTTATTTCTTAAATAGGATCAATTATACTCACACAAATCATTTTAGTATGTCACTGTAGGGACATTCTATTGCCTACATGTGTTGTCTTTATAAATCATTTAACTTCTTTGATTATGAGATTTCTAATTTAAAATAAAAGGAATAGATCTAAATGATCTATAAGAATTCTTTCTATATCTGAATTCTATATGTTTGGGTGCAGAACATTCACCAAAGTTTTTATTGGGAATTAACTCTTAGGAATGCAAATATTTAATCAAATCCCATACTTTATTTTTCACACACACACACACACACACACACACACACACACACACACACACACACACACACACACACACACATTTA